>NC_057803.1:131652731-131810727 GCF_018294505.1 Triticum aestivum | reverse complement strand
ATTTCTTCTCATCGTGGCGATGGGTGCGCGCGCCCCTGGAGTGGCGCCGTGCAGGGGGAGAGCGGCTGCGCTGATGTGGAGCGGGAGCCGGTGGCTGAGGGGCAGGTGTACGTCCACACCGTAGGAGGGCATTCTTCCAGGAGCGACGGCCACCGCGCCCAGCGCCGTCGTCTTCGTCACGGTCGCGTTCGTGGCCACCACGGGGCATGCCGCGGCAGCCTAGGTCAGCAACTGGCGATTGCCGTGCTGGCCATCCTCGACCTCCATCGTCCACGTGCCGGAGAGGACCTCGAGGAAGGGGCGGTCGTCATTGTCAGAGTCAGAGGATGGCAGCCCGCTCTGCCCAGAGTGGGAAGAGCACGGCGAGGGCGGCGTCCAGTCTTCTACACGATCGACGTGGATGAGCATGGTGTAGTCAGCTGTGGCCGGCGGGGGAGCCACACGCCTGTCGGGGGGAGAGAATCTGTCCCAGCGGGGGAGCCACATGACGATATTTCTCACCAAGCATTGCATGCATCAAGTTCAAGACATAGTGTAGTGCAAAACCGACACTGGGCTAACATGTAGATCGACGTTAGGTAAGGGGTAGCTGCATATCCAGTCGTACCCCGAAGCACTATGCTATTAATAGGCAGCCCAAACAGCATGCATATCAACCCCGCTGATCAACTCAAACATACTTTCTAAATGGGGATATAAGACGTTTTAGGTCTATTCACAGAGGGGGTATAGTACATAGCCCGAAAGTGTGACACACCTCGTTCACTTCGGCACCGCGCGCCACACCTCATCGCCTTATCGCTTGACCCACGGCTATCCATCGACCATAGCGCCGGTGTATGTATTACGATTGGGAACCGATGAGAGCAACGATATACATGTCTAATCACCCGGACGTGCGGATCTGCAGATTCCAGACACCGATACAAGGAGTGAACCAACCTGTGGTTGGATGGTTAGAGGGACTGTGGCATCCTTAGCCCACCAGGGTTCAAATCCTGATGCTCGCATTTATTCCTTGATTTATTTCAGGATTTTCGATGATGCGCATTCAGTGGGAGGAGACGTTTCCGTCGACGACGAGGCACCTATGGTGACTTCGTAAATCTCAAGATAATATGTCGGCGCAGTCTTTCAGAGGTGCTCATAGGGATAGGGTGTGCGTGTGTGCGTTCATAGGGGTGAGTGTATGCGCGTGTATATGAGCGCTTGTGTCTATAATGATGTTAAAAAAAAGACACCGAAACAGGGAGATCAACACTTGGCAAATCCGCCCCCTTATACACCCGCAGGCGTGTTCCGATGAATTCATGGGCAGCGCTCGCCGGCCCTTTATATATTGCGCCGCACATTCATATACCTCAATATTCGATCCTCAAATTCATGCAACGATCATACGTTACAAATTGTCTGAATTTAACAGGTCGAAACAGATGTCCCAGCGTGACGGATGGCTTCGGATCACTGTCCGGACACCTGCTCTGACCGAGGTGCGTCGTGTTCCAGGCGGAATACATGCTGCTCGTCCTGCTCCGCCTGCTTCCGGCCTGCCTGCTCCGCCTGCATCCAGGCTGCCTCCTCCGCCTGCATCCGTGCCGCAGCTGCCCTTGTCGTCTCGTACTTCCTACGGTCGTTGATATCTTCTTGTTCGCAAGCTACTTCTTCGCATGCTCATCCAAGAGGGTTTCGTTCCCCAACATGATCCTTGCATCCTCCGCATCCCGTCCGAGTTGCAACCTGTCCTTCTCAAGCTCCATGTCGCCAAATGTCTTGGCATTCTTGAGTTCCCATTTTATCGCCGCCTCTTGCTTCTTCAACGCGATCTTCTCCCTCTCAATTTCGAGCTTCTTCCGATCCCACTCCATCCTTTCCTTTTGCACATTCAACATGAGGTTGTACCTCTTTTCCTTCTTGTTCTCCCTCGTCGAAAAAATACCCGTCCATGTGGACGACATTTTTGTAGCCGTGGCGTCACGGGAGGCACGTGCCTTCTCCCACTTATTTCCCATGACTTGGCGGTTATCCTTTAACACAGTGGCTTTTTCATTCGTGACGACAATGTCGTCCAACCCAATTGGTTGGTTGGAGCTTGAGCCATTATTCCTCTTCTTGCCGGACTTGAGATTGGCCACAAGTTGGTTCCACTTCGGCTTGCCATTCAATATGATCCAACAATGGCTAAAAGCAAATGACTTCTTCTCCACCTCGTGATACAAAGTGGCTGCCACCGCCATCTACTAAACAACATATGTATGAGCACGAGAATGCAAACACAAGAAGCATATGGAAATAACGACGAGATGAAGCAATTAAGCTTACGTGAGTTGACACTCCCATCCCACTTTGAGGGCGTTTCGTCACTTGTGAGTAGTAGCTGATATACTTGTTCACTTCCCCTTGAATGATCCAACAATGATGTGTGAGAGATGCCACATTGCGGGTGGTCATGATAGGATGCGGCTCCATATACTCCTTTTGTTCGTGATACTCTTCAAATTTTCTCCCAATACTTCTTCCCCATGTGCTCGGTGTCGCATATTGGATCCATCATTGTGGCCAACCAAGCTTTGACCAATAAGATGCCCTCAAATTTTGAGAATGTCGAACCTCTTGCCTCCGCCGTCTTGGTCTTCTTCTTCTTCTTGCTCGGATTGGGATCGGATGTTGTGCCAACTTCAAATGCGGTGGTGACCTACTTCATTTCGGTCGGATCTTCATTGTCATTGATCATGTTCGACAAGAACACCTCCTACATGATTATGATTTGCAAGCATTCAATCTGATCAGACGGGAGCAAAGAAAACGTACCGACTCTTGTTCGTTCATTCCGCCGAACACGTCGAGGGCAACCCAAGCGCTGTCGGTGCCCATGCTCATCCGCGCCCAAACGAGCTATGACGAGTCACATACTTCAAACGCAGGCATCTGCGTCTGCGAAAAGCTCTACGGAATAGCCCAGCCGACCGTCGAATCCTCCTCTATCCCAACCGGGTCGGACGGTGTAATCCGCGTCGGTGCTCAGATAGAAGGGGTGCGGGGTTTCGGGTGCGGTGGAGGAGACAACTGCTCCACCATTTCCGAACCTCCTTGTGCCGCCGCTGCCTCCCTCTCTCGTTGCCGGCATCTCTGCAACTTCCAGGCGACGTTCTTCGCTTTGCGAGTCGGAGCCGACGAAGGGACGCCGATGGACAAGGCGGACTGCGTCTCCGTCGCGGCGGTTTGAGACAGGCTGGACGGCATCTCCAGCGGTGTATCGAGACCAGCAATGAGGATTGGGAGTAAGGGTGGAGGACGGCGAGGATTCGGGTGCGGGAACGGTTGGATGGGCGGCGGGAGAAGGATGAAGGGTTTGATGGATTTTCTGCAATTTACGGTGGAGTCGGGCTATCGGGTCCGACGTGGCGGACGTGTCCAGACGCCCCATATTTGAACTGGATATGAGAGGCGCCGGTCCACCCAGACGTTTGAGATTAGTTTAAGAAACCCGAATAGTGATCAGACGGTCCGCCTAAAGATATGAGGCGGATTTGCAGCACTAGGATGTAGATGCTCTAAGGAGTGCAAAGGATGCATGGATCGATGCGCGTAAGCTGGATGCGCGAAAGATCGATGTGCGCGTACTACCACGTATGGTGTGACATGTGTGCGCTTGGACAGTGCTTGGCAATAGCGACCGGGTGTCGAAGAGATACGGTTTTTAAAAAGAGACCGCCCACTAGATACAAATGCCTGGTCAGAAATCAAGAGATCCAACGATGTTGCCATTTTCCATTTCCGTGCGTCTAGTATGCACGGACTCTTGTTAGTACTCCACTTGATAGGTCGTGACTTACCCTTGTATAAGTGTCAACACAGCTATTAATGTAGTGAGTTTCTTTTTTAGCGGAATAACTCTTGCATTACTCAAATTAAGTGTTACAATCCTGTCCAACAATTTAGGACATCATCTGGACTAGACTAGCCAAACAATTGTTCGACCATGTAGCCTATCAAAATTCGCGCCTAGTAGCACTTTCTGAGCACCTTGATGGACGTGTACTCTTTGTGAATTGGACACATACACATCCAATACACAAAGCAAGAGTAGGGTTTTACGCTTCACAGCGGCCTGAACCTGGGTAAATACCGTGCGTTTCTGCCGCCCCTGCTCTTTGTGCTTGTCGATCCCCGCAGTCGAACCGCAAAGGGATCGCCATGATCCCATAGATGGTCGTACGCACGAAATCTTTGGCGTGCCAGGCATGGGGATCGCTTGTGCGAACCAGGATCAACAGTTAGCGCATCAGCTTCATCACTAGCTTCATCGCCATGGCATCCAAGAAGAAGGACACCGCGGCGGTCGGCCCGTCTTCTTCCAGGCCACAAGTGCCCTCACAAACAGGCGACGACACAGGTGGTGGCGCGAGCGGCAGCGGAGGCGGAGGCCAAGAGCAACCTCCGCGATGCTATGGCGATCACGGCCAGGCAAGCAGCGTCGCTGCAATGACAACAATCCACATGCCACTAGGTCCAGGAATGGGGCCGCCCTGCCTGCGGGCGGTGCGATGAACTCCAGGGACAACAGGGCGCACTCCAAGACGCCCACGCTGGTGCCCACGCCGCGGCCATCTTAGGCCGCGCGTGACGAGCAACGCCATGGCGTCGGCGGCTCCGAGCGTCCCCACGGCAAGGGTCCTGTGGATCATCCTCAAGATACGCAAGGCCAACATGCACCCCAGCGCACTGGCAATGATAGGCTGAGGTCGCATGTTCGAGACTGGACTGCGTCCAGATCAGTTGGAAGCAAGAACATCTCTCGTTCCTCGTGCCTTTCCATGTCGTCCACGCCAGAAGAAGCCCTAGCGCGTCCACAACTACTTCTACAATTTCCTCCTGCTGCGGACAAGATGGACGAGTGGAGGGACATTATCCAGAGTCTTGTTCGTTTCGCCAACAATGACAAGCCGCATCAGGCAGGACTCTCACAGCAGCAACCCACCGCCCCGGTGCGTGCTACCAGAGAGAGAGGACAAGAGGCGGCGAACCCACGGTGCAATCTCCTCCATGACAGCAACAACCTCAACGACAACGTCAGCAGGTCGACGCCCATGATGACGTGGCCATGGCATCTTCCGATTCGCGAGCTCACCGTGACCAGCGTCAAGTTCTGGAGGAATGACACGAGGAAGATGCTCGTACGATCATCGAACGGTGACAGGAAGTACACCGTCAATCTGACATGCGCATAGGGTCTGCTGTTGATGAGCCTGCGCCTGGGAACAATGGCAGCCTGCCTTACGAGGTAGGTTGTCCTACGTTTACCCGAGAGCCGCGGCAAGTCTAGTGGCCCAGTTCTCGAAACTTCAAGATGGAGGTGGAGAAGTACGACGACAAGACACATCCGTCAGAGTTCCTGAGCATTTACACCATTGCGGTGCAAGCCGCCGGAGCTCGTGACGACAAAGTTTTCGCCAACTATTTCCTGTTGGCGCTCAAGCCCAATATCAGATCATGGTTGATGAACTTGTCGGAGGACTCCATTTCCTATTGGGTAGACTTGTGCCATAAGTTTGTAGGCGCCGTCATAGGCGGCCACAAAGTTCCAGGCCAAGAGACAGACCTATAGTTGATCCTGCAGAAGGAGGATGAGTTGCTCCGCAAGTACATACAGAGATTCAGTCGTGTGCAACACAACATTCCCGATATCCACCCCGCATCAATCATTGTCGCATTCCGCCAGAATGTGAGGATGTCACACCCTGCATTTTGTAACATGTCATTTTCATTATTAAAACATGAAAAAAAATTGGACCAACAAAAACTTTTGCATTATTTGGCTTTTATTTTGGAGTTGGTTTTCTCTGAGAGATTTTTTTTCAAGTGCTCTTTAAAGTCAATTAATCCACCTTTTGTACTTCATCTCCTTGCCCCAAACTTCTGCCGAATGATCATGCCATGTGTATAGTACAGTATAGTATTTTCCAACAAAAATAATTTGGCCAAATAGTATTTTCAAAATTTAGTTTTCCAAAAACCCCTGAGTTGAGGTTTGCACTACAAGTACTTGATTTGGGGTATGAAAAATATTTCAAAGAGTATATTTGAAACCTATTAGATATAGGATTCCCATAAACCACAAAAATATAATTCTAACAGTTATTTTCCTATTTTATTTAAAAGCTTTTTCTTAAGGCCAGAAATGGTCTTTAATAGGGAAAAATTATTTTAATGTTTCAAAAATATTTGACAAAAATCAGGGAAACTCAGTGGACATATATTTTCCATATATAGGAGTTTCAACACATGGTCATGTTCAGAATATTGGACAAAACCTCCCAAAACTATTTCTGCCCATTTCAAGGATTTGAAATATTTCTACAAGAAATATTTTCATAAAAATCCAAGGAAAATCCAGCAAGTCACAAATGCATATTATGGCCACCTTGCAAATCCTCATCTCAATTAAGATCAGTTTGGTTCACCAAAATGCACCAAAACGCTCTCTGACCAGAATCAAATTTGAACAACTTTGTACTACCAACTTTCTCTCCTTGACCCCAACTTTTGTGATCATGTTCATATGACCAAATGAGGCCACTACACCAAGTGGTGCATCAAGGAGAAATGATTTGATCAACTAGATCTGCACAAGTTCATTTCTGCTAATTTCTAGGGTTTACAAAGGTTGCATTGGCAACTTTGCTCAAATAAGCTCAAAATTGGTGGAAGACCCTAATTATATGTGTCATTCCACCCTATGGAGTCTCATGGAAAACGGAAACCATCTACTTGCCCAAACCAGCATCAAACACCTTTTGCCACTTTACAAAAATCCCATTTTGGCCTCTTCCACTAATCTCTGTAGGCTCAACTTTCTACCACGACCCCTCCTAGTCCCCCTCTAGCACCTGTGAGCTTTGCTGCCCGAGGAAGCAATGATGAAGGGAGGGAGAACCCCATTTTTCTTCCCTGGACAGTGGATTCCTCTCTCTCTCTCAGCCTCCCTCTCTCCTCTCAGCCTTTCATAGCATCCAAGGCACTCCCCAGCTTTTGCCCATGCCCCCTTCAGCTGCCAGACACAAGTGGACGCGCGCGGATGCGGGAAAGCCGCGGATGCCGGCCAAAGTTGCGCTCTGGAGCACCTGGAAGGGCACCCAACCGTTGACACCGCGCCTCCCGGCCACCTCGAGCCTCCCCTGCGCGCCAGTCGATGCCCCTCGACGTCCGCTCCACGCCAGCAGGCCGCCCACTTGCTCCCGCGCCTTCCTCTCTCTCTCTCTCCTGCAGCTCGCGCTAGAACGCCGCCCCGTTCGGCCAATACTCGCGCCGCTCCTATGGCCCGCCTGCAGCTCGCCCCGCTCCTCCTCTCTCTCCCTGGCACCCTAGACCACTCTCACGAACATCCCCGAGCCCTCCATTCCCTCTCTAACGGACAGCCGAGCCGATCCCGTGGACACCCGTAGGCCGCGCCTATGGTGGATCTCGGCCAGCCTATAAAAGGCGACAACGAGCCTCTCTATCACTCCCTGTCACTCCCCCACACTCCTAATCCACCTCCCGCACCACCCATTTGTCCCCAGAGCCGCTCGAGCTCGAGATCGAGCTCGAGCTCCGCCGCCTCAGCTCGCCAGAGTTCGCAAGGTACAGGCCTCCCCCGCTCCTCCTCTACCCCGATCTGGAGCCACCGCGCCCTACTGATCATTTCCCCCCTTGTCTCCCTCTTTGTAGCTGCCGGAAACGGCCGAAGTCACTGCCTCCCGAAGCTCCTCCGCCGCAGCTCCTCGTCGCCGGCGAACCAGGCACCCCCGCCGGCCAAGTCCACCACCCACCGACGTGCGGCAGCCCCCTGAAGCCATCCCGGCACTCGCCGGAGCTCGCCGTGGCCTGCATCGGTGAGCACCGCAACCCCCCTGTCCACGGGTTAGTGATGACAGGTGGGCCCTGCCTGTCATCCTCTCCCTCGTTCCCGCGCCCCTCTCTCTCTCTCTATCCTGCGGGCCCCGGCCGTCAGGTTTGAAATGGGTGGGCGCGCGCGCTGTGCGCTGGCTCGGCTGGGTCGGCCTGCTGCCCCGCAGCTGTTCTGGCCCGGCAGGCACAGTGCCCTTTTTCTTTTTCTTTTCTGTGGCTTTTCCAAAAATTCCACATAATTAATTATTTATCCAAATGCAATAATTCCAACTCCTAAATTCTTGTAATAATCCCACCTATTTATGGTGCAACTTTCATTCAAATCCAACAACCTTTTCTTCACTGTAAATATTCAAATGTGATTTTAAGAATTTAAATAAACCTTTGAAAACCCATTTCTCCTATTCTGCTACTCCAAATCCAAAACTAGGAATTTTCCCCTTCTTAGTTTTTAACCTAGTATTTAATAAAAATGAGTTGACATTTTTCTAAGCACTTTGGTTTTTCTGTTTTGTTATTGCCTTATTTTCTCGTTATTATTTTGCGATGATAGATTGCGTTGCTGACGAAGGAGTTGGACCAGAAGACTTTGAAGACCCAGAAGACTTTGTTGAGCCAGGCAAGCAACCCTTTGACCATGCCTATGAAACCCTCTTTATGCATCTCATATAGCACTTTATTATTGTTGCATCGGAATCATGATGAGATGGTAGCTACTTTGGTGGGTTGCCTCCATTTCCTCCTTGTTGATACTTGCATTGTGCATGACCCTACCTTCTTATGAGGGTTATGCCGGTGGGAGTAGATAGGATGCTAAAGTAGTTGCTACGCAAAAAGGGACGGGAATGTGCATGGTGATGGAGACAAGGTATTTTCAGAAGACTTTTCAAAACCCCGTCAGGTGCCACTTATGCCCGAGGGAGATAATGAGATGGGTAACCACTTGATGACGAAGTGGTATACCGAGGCAAGTGTGTGTTATTTTCAAAAGTGGATTAGATTTAAGATTTGTCGACTGTCCCAACCTTACATGCGCAACCACTCTACCCTTGTATGGGAAAGGGCATTATTGATTACCTAGGCCGATACTAGCTTGGAGCCCGCATTAATAGTGACGGGAGAGTTGTTGGCGCGCTCTCTCGGGACGGGGCCGTGCCAGGTAGGGCGGCCAAGAACATTTTTATGGGCACCGGACACACCGTTGGTACCCCGTGCCAGTGGTATGTGATGAATATGGGAGCGAGGCTCCACCATTTTTAAAGTTGTGAAATGTTGGGCACGGGGGTTACTACCAATTGAGTGGACTCCATGTTAGTGTCGTCTAGGGAAAGATAGTGATCGGGTGCTTACCCCGGGTACTTGAGGTACCGCGGGTCGTGGATGACACGGAAGCTCCCCGGATCTTGTGGGTAAAGTGTGCAACCTCTGCAGAGTGTAAAACTATTCGAATAGCCGTGTCCACGGTCAAGGATAGTTGGGCAGTGCTTCTTAAACTACGTCCACATGTTTGCAAATCAGTGTGTGTGTTTGGATAAGTGGGAAGAGCTACTTGGGTCAAGTCAAGGGACTTGACATGCCTGAGTTGGGTTGATGCCCACTCTATTTATGTTGATATCTGTAACCTGCCCTCATGGTTACTTGAATTCTCCTTTTGCATGTCTTGCAAGTTGTTGAACATGTCATTACACTCAAAACTAGCTTTCCGCAAAGATTTACCTATATCATGCATTGTTGTACCTTGAACCAAAACATGAGTTGCTTGCGAGTACATTCAAAGTACTCATTGGCTTGCCACTGGTTATTTAATTGGCCAGGCATGGAAGAACAGGAGTTCGAAGAAGAGTTCTTTGAAGACGAACATGCGAACTAGGACGTTTCCCAGTCAGAATGCATGTATGGTTAAGGCAGATGGCATGGGTTCTACTTATCGACAAAGATTTCCGCTGCTTAAGTTTATTTGGTATTCGGCCCTTGTGGCTTTATCCATGTAAGACTTGACCAAAATGGTCATAATTTGTGTAAGACGATATGTATGGATGTAAGACTCTTGTTATTCAGCCTCTGTGTGTTCAGTGAGCATTGATCTCTGGGATCACTGTACACGTGCATTCGGTGATCACGACTTATGAGTCGGGGTCCCCACAGAGCTGGTATCAGAGCCATCCTAACTGTAGGAAATCTTAGTTAGCATGGACATTAGTTAGAGTGAGACTATCTCCAAAATTACCTATATTCCTACGCATTCTAGTAATATCCCAAACATGGGTCGTATCTCCTCCATTGACCCTTCCCTTTCCACTTTTGTAGATGGCCGTCATACCCGAGGACCTGCTGACCACTGGATTTCCCGTGCTCCTTGAGGACAGCCTCAAGAAGTGCCAGTTCACTCGAGCCCCCACCTCCTCCTATCACGAGCACTGGATCGACAACACCACGAAGGAGTATCACGTGGAGGTAGTCGTGAGGGCGAACGACTCTCCGACAAGTTGGTTCTTTGAAGGACCATAGATGGCAACCCTGCTCCTCGCCGTTGAGATTGCTGCACTCAAGGCGCTGACTCGCCTTCGAGATCTTCTGCCAGGGATGGCAAGTGAGCCAGCCACTCGTTACCTACCTTATCGTAAGGAGGGTGATGACGAGAGCAGCGCACCAGCTCCACCCATGGACGAGGGGCTTCCCCTCCGTTTCCAGACCTACTTCAGCTTGTGTGCTGATAGTCTGGCACAACACTTGGCCTCAGAGTCGATGGAGCTTCGGAAGGAACTCCATGAGACCAAGGAACTCCTCCGCCTAGCTCAGACAAAGGCGGATAGGATCAAGAAGGATGGTGCACCCCCTGGACAGCCCATTGTTGCCTATTGAGGCGGGCGACCCCCACATGCTACACATGCCAAGGGATCATCTCGGCCACGCCGTATGACGGCGAAGGAATATCACAACCTCTTCATGGTGCCACCGGCGAAGCAGCACCGTGTTCAGCTCCTCCACTCCCCCATTCCCTCAAGTGACGAAGATACTGAGACAGATGAAGATGAGGAGGAAGACCCAGAGGAGCCGGACTACGCGACCGAGCATTCCACCACTTAGACACCGTTTGGGACTAGGATGGGCCAGTCCGCAACCCTTAAGGTAGGATAGGTCGTGTACCCCTTGTGCGAAGTCGAGTCCATGTAATGGTTCAGATGAAACCATGTTGTGTTATGTTTGCTTTCAACTTGTTTTGATGGAAGACGTGCTTTCCTTCGGGAACTTGTAAATGAATACATCACCCATTTGGTCTTAATGCATGAGTTTGGCCCTTCTGGCCCTTGCTTAACTTAAAATTGTGTCACGCCCACCCCCTCACTAGGCATTCCATCTATACTGCTTTCCCTCATCTTTCCCAATCATGAGACCTTGACTGCTCCAATAGGATGCCTGTTGTAACACATACTGGTGCCTCTACTCAGCAGCAAGAAGCCGGAGCAGGAGCTAGTCGGGACCAAACCCAAGGGCAGGCTCCACCACCGCCACCACCTCCAAACATGGACATGGCTCAGCTTCTCCAAGCCTTCCGAGAGGAACGCCAAGCCATTGCAGCCCTCCAGATGATTGCCCAGGCTGTCAATCGCCAGCCGGCGGGGAACGGCAATGGACGTTCCACGTTTGCAGAGTTCAAGAAGCATGCACCACCCACCTTCATCGAGACTGCTGAACCCCTGGATGCAGATGACTGGGTCCACACCATTGAGGATCTGTTGGAACTAGTCGGCTGCACTGAAGACCGTGAGAGGGTGGCATATGCTGCCCACTGTCTCGGGGGAACTGCCAGAGCTTGGTGGGATGGATTCAAGGTCATGCATGCTGGGCAAAACATCACTTGGAATGACTTCAAGACAGAATTCCGCAAGGCCCATATTCCTTCTGGAATCATGGCCATCAAGAAGCGTGAGTTCCGAGCCCTGAAGAAAGGAAGTAGCACTGTCAAGGAGTACATGCAGAAATTCAGTGTTCTGTCTAGGTAAGCTCCTAAGGATGTCAGCACTGATGCTGCCAAAAGAGAGCGCTTCATGGAAGGCCTTAACCAGACTCTGCAGTACTTGCTTGTTGTGTGTGACTGCCCAACCTTTCCTGATCTAGTTAACAAGGCACTCATGCTTGAGGACAAGCGACGTGCTTTGGATGATACCCGTAAGCGCAAGATGATCAGCAAGGGTAGCTCCAGCAACCAGAAACCTCGCCCGTGGCAGCCAGCCCCGGTCAAGCCAACCTATCAGCAGCCAAGAGCACCTGCACCCCGCACCAACTATCAGCCTCAATAGTATGCCAAACCCAGGCCAGCCTTCAACAAGCCCAATAACAATGCTAGCAAGGGCAGCAACCCCAATCAAGTCACTTGCTTCGGATGTGGTCAGGCAGGACACTACTCCAAGTATTGCCCCAACAAGAAGCCCGACGCCCCGCGCCCCAATGCGCAGAACCCAGGGCAAGGCCGTGGAATGCCACCAAGGAACCAAGCTCGTCGCAACCCGCCCAACAATGGCAAGGGTCATGTGAATCATGTCACTACAGAAGAAGCCCAGGAAGACCCGGACGTCGTGCTGGGTACGTTCCTTGTCAACTCAGCACCTGCAACTGTCTTGTTTGATTCTAGAGCCACGCATTCATTTGTCACCCATGAGTTTGCATTAAAGAGTGGCATGACCCATACACCCCTGAATAACCCTATGGTGGTACAAACCCCCGGAGCAGAGATGAGAGCCAAGATAGGATGTAAAGGAGTTGGGATTGTCATTAATGGGGTAGACTTCCTAGCAGACCTTATCGTCTTAAGATCACAAGGCTTGGATGTGATCTTAGGAATGAATTGGCTCATCAAGCACCAAGGCTTGTTAGATTGCGCCAACCGGACCGTCACTGTAACCAATGACCAAGGAGTCGAAGTTAAATTTGCCTCCAACCGCTCCTCTGCTCAAGCCAACCAACTCAACTGTTTGACTGAAGTCAGATTGGAGCGAGTGCCGGTGGTATGCGAATACCCCGATGTCTTTCCTGATGAGCTACCGGGAATGCCTCCAGACCGAGACATTGAGTTCATCATTGAGCTCATACCCGGAGCTGGACCCATCTATAAGAAGCCGTATAGAATGGGATCGGAAGAGTTAGCAGAGTTGAAGAAGCAACTGGAAGAGCAGTTGAGGAAGGGATTTACCCGCCCTAGTGCCTCCCCTTGGGGATCACCTGTTCTATTTGTGGCAAAGAAGGATGGTACCATCCGCTTATGCATTGACTACCGCTCCCTCAATGAAGTCACAATCAAGAACAAGTATCCACTTCCCAAGATTGAAGATCTGTTTGATCAACTCAATGGGGCCAAGGTGTTCTCCAAGATTGACCTCAGATCTGGGTACTACCAGCTGAAAATCAGACCCCAAGATATTCCAAAGATGGCATTTGTAACCAGATATGGACTACATGAGTGCAAGGTCATGCCCTTTGGATTGACCAATGCCCCAGCTTACTTCATGTATCTCATGAATAAGGTCTTCATGGAATATTTGGACAAGTTTGTCATTGTCTTCATTGATGACATTCTTGTCTTCTCGAAGACGGAAGAAGAGCACGAGCAACACTTGAGGATGGTCCTAGACAAGCTTCGAGAGCACCGACTGTATGCCAAGTTCAGCAAGTGCGAATTTTGGTTGCGTGAAGTTGGATTCTTGGGTCATGTTTTGATCGAAGAAGGATTGTCGGTCGATCCCGCTAAGATTGAAGCCGTAACTTAATGGCAATCCCCAAGCAATGTGAAGGAAGTCAGAAGCTTCCTTGGACTTGCAGGATATTACCGCAAGTTCGTTGAAGGATTCTCAAGCATTGCCCGACCCATGACTCAGCTCTTGAAGAAGGACAAGAAGTTTGAATGGACGCCGAAGTGCGAAGAGAGCTTCCAGGAGCTGAAGAAGAGACTGACCACCGCCCCAGTGTTGGCCACACTAGATATACACAAGGAGTTTGTGATATATTGTGATGCGTCAAGAACCGGACTGAGAGGTGTTCTGATGCAAGAGGGAAGAGTCGTAGCTTACCTTTCAAGGCAACTATGGCCTCATGAAGAGAACTATGCTACTCATGACCTCGAGTTGGCAGCTGTAGTTCATGCCCTGAAAACATGGCGACATTACCTCCTAGGGAAGCGGTGTGAGATATACACGGATCACAAAAGTCTGAAGTATATTTTCACTCAGAAGGAATTGAACATGAGGCAAAGAAGATGGCTAGAGTTGATCAAGGATTATGACCTTAGTGTTCAATACCACCCTGGAAAGGCTAATGTGGTAGCAGATGCATTAAGCAGGAAGGCTTGTTCCCTGAATGCTATGCTTAAGGACAGGCTACCCGCCTTGTATGTAGAACTTGAAAGCTTCGGGTTGGAACTGGTTGCACCAGGATTCTTAGCCAACCTTGAAGTCAAGCCTACCCTGATGGATGATATTAAGGAAGCTCAGAAGGGACATGAAAGTATTGAAGGCATCAAGAGGAAGATCAAGGCAGGCAAGGCCCCAGGATTCTCAGAGGATGAGCAAGGAATTGTGTGGTTTGGGAATCGCATTTGCGTACCCAATACGATTGAGCTCAAGAAATTGATCTTGCAAGAAGCTCATGACACCCCGTATTCCATCCATCCTGGAGGGACCAAGATGTATCAAGACCTGAAGGAAAGATTTTGGTGGCACGGGATGAAAAGGGAGATTGCCACCTATGTTGCAAAGTGTGATGTATGCCAAAGGGTCAAAGCTAAATATCAGCGACCTGCTGGATTGCTCCAACCACTCAAGGTACCCGAGTGGAAATGGGATAAAGTCGGAATGGATTTCATCACTAGACTACCTAGGTCAAACAAGGGACATGACTCCATCTGGGTCATAGTCGATCATTTGACTGAAGTAGCCCATTTCATTCCTGTGAAGACTACCTATGATGGCAACCAGCTAGCGACTCTGTACATCAACAGAATCGTAAGTCTTCATGGTATTCCCAAGGAGATTGTGTCAGATCGAGGAACCCAGCCAGTTTACCTCAAGGTTCTAGAAGAAGTTCCAAGAGGCCATGGGGACCAAGTTGTCCTTCAGCACTGCCTTCCACCCACAGACCGGAGGCCAGACAGAACGAGTGAGTCAGATACTCGAAGACATGCTCCGAGCCTGTGTCTTAGCATATGGAGCTAAGTGGGAAGATTGCCTCCCTTTTGCCGAGTTCTCCTACAACAACAATTATCAGTCAAGCCTTCAGATGGCACTATTTGAGGTGTTATACGGACGGAAGTGCCGCACACCCCTCAATTGGTCAGAAACCGGAGAAGGACTAGTATTTGGGCCCGATATCCTCCGTGAAGCAGAAGAGCAAGTTCAGCTAGTCAGAGAGCAACTAAAGACCGCCAAGTCGAGGCAGAAGAGCTATGCTAACACTCGTCACTGACAAGTAGACTTCCAAGTCGGAGACCATGTATACCTGCGAGTAACTCCTCTTAAGGGAACCAAGCGTTTCCACGTTAAGGGAAAGCTCGCACCAAGGTTTATCGGCCCCTTCGAGATCACCGCATGACGCAGAGAAGTGGCTTACCAGTTGGAACTGCCACCTGAACCATCCGATGTGCACAACGTATTCCATGTGTCACAACTCCGGAAGTGTCTCCATGTTCCAGACACACCTGATCTTTACAAGGACGTCGATCACCAAGCCATTGACCTTCAGCCCGATTTGACCTACCGCGAGAGACCCATCTGTATTTTGGACGAGGCTGAATGACGCACTCGAAGCCGCACCATCAAGTACTTCAAGGTCCAGTGGAGCAACCACACTGAAGCAGAAGCAACCTGGGAACGTGACGACTACCTTAGATCTGAGTTTCTGTATCTCTTTAAAGCCTAGTTTAGGAATCTCGGGGATGAGATTCTTGTAAGGGGGGTAGGTCTGTCACACCCTGCATTTTGTAACATGTCATTTTCATTATTAAAACATGAAAAAAAATTGGACCAACAAAAACTTTTGCATTATTTGGCTTTTATATTGGAGTTGGTTTTCTCTGAGAGATTTTTTTCAAGTGCTCTTTAAAGTCAACTAATCCACCTTCTGTACTTCATCTCCTTGCCCCAAACTTCTGCCCAATGATCATGCCATGTGTTTAGTACAGTATAGTATTTTCCTACAAAAATAATTTGGCCAAATAGTATTTTCAAAATGTAGTTTTCCAAAAACCCCTGAGTTGAGTTTTGCACTACAAGTACTTGATTTGGGGTATGAAAAATATTTCAAAGAGTATATTTGAAACCTATTAGATATAGGATTCCCATAAACCACAAAAATATAATTCTAACAGTTATTTTCCTATTTTATTTAAAAGCTTTTTCTTAAGGCCAGAAATGGTCTTTAATAGGGAAAAATTATTTTAATGTTTCAACAATATTTGACAAAAATCAGGGAAACTCAGTGGACATATATTTTCCATACATAGGAGTTTCAACACATGGTCATGTTCAGAATATTGGACAAAACCTCCCAAAACTATTTCTGCCCATTTCAAGGATTTGAAATATTTCTACAGGAAATATTTTCATAAAAATCCAAGGAAAACCCAACAAGTCACAAATGCATATTGTGGTCACCTTGCAAATCCTCATCTCAATTAAGGTCAGTTTGGTTCACCAAAATGCACCAAAACCCTCTCTGACCAGAATCAAATTTGAACAACTTTGTACTACCAACTTTCTCTCCTTGACCCCAACTTTTGTGATCATGTTCATATGACCAAACGAGGCCACTACACCAAGTGGTGCATCAAGGAGAAATGATTTGATCAACTAGATCTGCACAAGTTCATTTCTGCTAATTTCTAGGGTTTACAAAAGTTGCATTGGCAACTTTGCCCAAATAAGCTCAAAATTGGTGGAAGACCCTAATTATATGTGTCATTCCACCCTGTGGAGTCTCATGGCAAACGGAAACCATCTACTTGCCCAAACCAGCATCAAACACCTTCTGCCACTTTACAAAAATCCCGTTTTTGGCCTCTTCCACTAATCTCTGTAGGCTCAACTTTCTACCACGACCCCTCCTAGTCCCCCTCTAGCACCTGTGAGCTTTGCTTCCCGAGGAAGCAATGATGAAGGGGGGAGAACCCCATTTTTCTTCTCTGGACAGTGGATTCCTCTCTCTCTCTCAGCCTCCCTCTCCCCTCTCAGAGCATCCAAGGCACTCCCCAGCTTTTGCCCATGCCCCCTTCAGCTGCCAGACGCAAGTGGACGCACGCGGAAGCGGGAAAGCCGCGGATGCCGGCCAAAGTCGTGCTTTGGAGCGCCTGGCAGGGCACCCGACCGTTGACACCGCGCCTCCCGGCCACCTCGAGCCTCCCCCGTGTGCCAGTCGATGCCCCTCGACATCCGCTGCACGCCAGCAGGCCGCCCACTTGCTCCCGCGCCTTCCTCTCTCTCTCTCTCTCTCCTGCAACCCGCGCCAGAACGCAGCCCCGTTCGGCCAATACTCGCGCCGCTCCTATGGCCCGCCTGCAGCTCTCCCCGCTCCCCCTCTCTCTCCCTGGCACCCTAGACCACTCTCATGAACACCCCCGAGCCCTCCATTCCCTCTCTAATGGACACCCGAGCCCATCCTGGGGACACCCGTAGGCCGTGCCTATGGTGGACCTCGGCCAGCCTATAAAAGGCGACCCCGAGCCTCTCTATCACTCCTTGTCACTCCCCCACACACCTAATCCACCTCCCGCACCACCCATTTGTCCCCAGAGCCGCTCGAGTCGAGATCAAGCTCGAGCTCCGCTGCCTTGGCTCGCCAGAGTTCGCAAGGTACAGGCCTCCCCCGCTCCTCCTCTGCCCCGATCTGGAGCCACTGCGCCCTACTGATCATTTCCCCCCTTGTCTCCCTCTCTGTAGCTGCCGGAAACGGCCGGAGTCACTGCCTCCCGAAGCTCCTCCTCCGTCGCAGCTCCTCATCGCCGGCGAACCCGGCACCCCCGCCGGCCAAGCCCACCACCCACCGATGTGCGGCAGCCCCCTGAAGCCATCCCCGCACTCGCCGGAGTTCGTCGTGGCCTGCATCGTCGCTGGTGAGCACCGCGACCCCCCTGTCCACGGGTTAGTGATGACAGGCGGGCCCCGCCTGTCATCCTCTCCCTCGTTCCCGCGCCCCTCTCTCTCTGTCCTGCGGGCCCCGACCGTCAGGTTTGAAATGGGCTGGCGCGCGCGCTGTGCGCTGGCTCGGCTGGGTCGGCCCGCTGGCTGGGCCTGCTGCCCTGCAGCTGTTCTGGCCCGACAGGCACAGTGCCCTTTTCCTTTTTCTTTTCTGTGGCTTTTCCAAAAATTCCACAGAATTAATTATTTATCCAAATGCAATAATTCCAACTCCTAAATTCTTGTAATAATCCCACCTATTTATGGTGCAAGTTTCATTCAAATCCAACAACCTTTTCTTCACTGTAAATATTCAAATGTGATTTTAAGCATTTAAATGAACCTTTGAAAACCCATTTCTCCTATTCTGCTACTCCAAATCCAAAACTAGGAATTTTCCCCTTCTTAGTTTTTAACCTAGTATTTAATAAAAATGAGTTGACATTTTTCCGAGCACTTTGGTTTTTCTAATCTATTATTGCCTTATTTTCTCGTTATTATTTTGCGACGATAGATTGCGTTGCTGACGAAGGAGTTGGACCAGAAGACTTTGAAGACCCAGAAGACTTTGTTGAGCCAGGCAAGCAGCCCTTTGACCATGCCTATGAAACCCTTTTTATGCATCTCATATAGCACTTTATTATTGTTGCCTCAGAATCATGATGTGATGGTAGCTACTTTGGTGGGTTGCCTCCATTTCCTCCTTGTTGATACTTGCATTGTGCATGACCCTACCTTCTTATGAGGGTTATGCCGGTGGGAGTAGATAGGATGCTAAAGTAGTTGCTACGCAAAAAGGGACGGGAATGTGCATGGTGATGGAGACAAGGTATTTTCAAAAGACTTTTCAAAACCCCGTCGGGTGCCACTTATGCCCGAGGGAGATAATTAGATGGGTAACCACTTGATGACGAAGTGGTATACCGAGGCAAGTGTGCGTGTTGTTTTCAAAAGCAGATTAGATTTAAGATTTGTCGACTGTCCCAACCTTACATGCGCAACCACTCTACCTTGTATGGGAAAGGGCATTATTGATTACCTAGGCCGATAATAGCTTGGAGCCCGCATTACTAGTGACGGGAGAGTTGTTGGCGCTCTCTCTCGGGATGGGGCCGTGCCAGGCAGGGCGGCCAAGAACATTTTTATGGGGCACCGGACACACCGTTGGTACCCCGTGCCAGTGGTATGTGATGAATATGGGAGCGAGGCTCCACCATTTTTAAAGTTGTGAAATGTTGGGCATGGGGGTTACTACCAATCGAGTGGACTCCATGTTAGTGTCGTCTAGGGAAAGATAGTCATTGGGTGCTTACCCCGGGTACTTGAGGTACTGCGGGTCGTGGATGACACGGAAGCTCCCCGGATCTCATGGGTAAAGTGTGCAACCTCTGCAGAGTGTAAAACTATTCGAATAACCATGTCCATGGTCAAGGACAGTTGGGCGGTGCTGCTTAAACTACGTCCACATGTTTGCAAACCAGTGTGTGTGTCTGGATAAGTGGGAAGAGCTACTTGGGTCAAGTCAAGGGACTTGACATGACTGAGTTGGGTTGATGCCCACTCTATTTATGTATTTATGTTGATATCTGTAACCTGCCCTCATGGTTACTTGAATTCTCCTTTTGCATGTCTTGCAAGTTGTTGAACATGTCATTACACTCAAAACTAGCTTTCCGCAAAGATTTACCTATATCATGCATTGTTGTACCTTGAACCAAAACATGGGTTGCTTGCGAGTACATTCAAAGTACTCATTGGCTTGCCACTGGTTATTTAATTGGCCAGGCATGGAAGAACATTAATTCGAAGAAGAGTTCTTTGAAGACGAACATGCGAACTAGGATGTTTCCCAGTCAGAATGCCTGTAGGGTTAAGGCAGATGGCATGGGTTCTACTTATCGACGAAGATTCCGCTGCTTATGTTTATTTGGTATTCAACCCTTGTGGCTTTATCTATGTAAGACTTGACCAAAATGGTCATAATTTGTGTAAGATGATATGTATGGATGTAAGACTCTTGTTATTCAGCCTCTGTGTGTTCAGTGAGCATTGATCTCTGGGACCACTGTACACGTGCATTCGGTGATCACGACTTATGAGTCGGGGTCCCCACAGAGGAACCGCAAGATGCGGGAAGAGATGACCATGACCAAGGTCAGGGATGTCGCTGAGCTCTACGCTCTAGCTAACAAGTGTGCATAGGCTGAGGAAGGAAGGATACTTCCTGGAGAGGGGGTTGGCGCAGGATCAGAATCGGAAGATGATGATGCCTTGACTGCCCCGAAGAAGAAAAACCGCAAGCGCAACAGGAAGTGCAAGGGGAAAGCTGTTCTTGCTGTGGAGGGATCTAGCAACAGCGGTCCCGCCCAGAAGACTAAGGCTGAGAGCTCCGGCAAGGAGGTTGTTGGGTGTGCCTCATGCCAAGCCTTGGTGGCCGCTGGCCAGACCGGAGGCTCCAGAAAGCAATACTGCAAGATCTACCGCACCAAGGGCAATGACCTTCAAGACTGCCGGCAAGTCGAGCAGCTTGCCGAGAAGCAGAAGGCTGAATATGAGAAGAGGGATAAGGAGAAAGCCAATGGTGAAGATGGGTCCGAAAAGAAACATGGTGGCCAAAGAGGCCGTCGCGACAAGAATAAGCAGCAGAAAGAGAAGCCCGTGAGAGGTCGAGACAAGAAAGAAGATGATGATGGTGACGAAGAAGAATATGACAACGAGTCTAGTGAGTCAGAGTTCCAAAAGGCCATGGAAGCGATGTGCATTGACGGAGGTGCATCCTTGCACTCTTTCTCACCACGAACTGAAGCAGTGGGTGTGTGAGGTCAATGCTATAGAGCCAGTAATGGGTTCCCAGAAGCCATTGAGATGGTTCAACACGCCCATCATCTTTGACGCCGAGGACCACCCTAATTGCGCAACTGCAGTCAGGTGTTTGCCATTGTTGGTTTCACCGATGATACGCAACCTCAAAATGACAAAGATGCTGGTTGATGGTGGGGCCGGTCTCAACTTGTTCTCCCCCGATGTAATCAAGAGGCTGAAGATATCTGATGAGGATCTGAAAAAGACCGGCACGTTCCATGGAATCAATCCAGGAAGAAGCCAGCCGCAAGACAAAATCACCTTGGCGGAGACATTTGGCAGTGAGCTCAATTCCAGGATAGAGAAGATCGTCTTTGACATCGTCAAGATTCCATTACCTTACAATGGAATCCTTGGACGCATAGCACTTGCAAAGTTTATGGTTGCATCCCACTATGCCTGCAACACACTGAAGATGCCTGGGCCGATAAGTGTCATCACCATTAACTCTGATAAGAAAGATGCATTGATTTGTCCTAATCAACTCTACCGGGAAGAGGTTGCAGCATCTGCCGCCAAGGCACTTGCTCCTGCTAACCAAGCTCCCGGGGGAAGAGGAAGAAGACCGGCAAGACCACTGACTGCAGCAAGCGCGCCTCTGTAAGTGCATCTAGTGCCCCTTAGTGATTTTGGTGTATTGAAGACTTATAGGTTAAGGGACTGATGCATTTGTGAGTGTACACATGTCTACAAGTCTATGAGGAGTTTGATATTTACAGAGAAAGTCGACCACTAAAAATGAATGTCTTCAACTGAAGACTTTGGATTTCAGAAGACTTTCTAAAGACTTTGAAAGTGAAGAAATTGCTGTGACCGTGAAGACTTGATATTCATGCAAGGAATATGAAGCTAGAAGACTTTTGTTTCCATAGTTTCATTTTCTCTTTCTTGAGTCATAGGAAACACCGCACTATTAAAGAGGGTCGAGGAAAAACTAAGGAAAAGTTTCCAAGTGATGCTCATCTCAAAATCCTATACCTACCAATCCCTTCGAGTGAAGCCATTGGAAATCTCATACAGTTCAGTTAGTTTCTTCAATGACAGAGACGAAGATCTTCTGGTCTCTGAGGAATTTGTTCTGACTGAGGAGTTAGGAATTCGCCAGTGCGGATTTCCTACAAGTGAGGAACATGATAGGCCTGAGGAATTTGATAGCCAAATTTCCGACCGTTGCTGTGCTATGCGTCGACTGTCCCAAAATATCTACCCACCTAACGGTCATATCATTGAAGGGAATTTATGTCTTATCATGCCGGGCTGCTCCCTAGGCTATAAATAGCCTCCCCCTACAACCACTAGCTGGTTGACTGCTCCACGAGAAACTGACACTTGTCATTGTGAGCATCCCATCCTTCGAGGACTTTGAGCGAAAATCATCAAGTGAGGGAAAACCCAAAACCCCAAACCAAACACCTACAAACCCAAAGTGATTGAGCATCACTAAAGAGATTGTTCCTGTGTGGAACCGATGCTTGTTACCTTTGAGGACTGTGCATCCTCCAAACGGTTAGGTGTCATGGTCTAGAGCATCCAAGAGGAAATTCTGGATCGCCGAGTGACCGAGTCTGTGAAGGTTTGGAAGTCACCTGAAGACTTACCACGAGTGATTGGACGAGGTCTGTGTGACCTTAATTCAAGGAGAATACGGTGAGAACTGTGTGTCCGGGACTGTGTGTCCTCAGGTTTAAATACCTAGCCACTCCAACCAGACGTATGACTGTCACAACAGTTGGAACTAGCCTACCAAATCACTGTCTTCACCGAGCTAACAGGTTCTATTTCCTCAACCCTTTCATTTCCTCATTACTGTGTTGTGTACTCGATCGCTACTATTTGAAGACTTTGACTGAAGACTTTCTCAATTTCCTCAGTTCAGTTTCTTCAATCAGTTTGTCTTCAGCCTGCTTATCCTGTGTTTACGCTTTGTGTACTCTGTGCTTGTTTTCATATCATCATGATGACTGTGCTTTTGTTCTATTAGGTCTGCACCTGAGTACTTATTCCGCTACTAGTAGTTCTTCGCTTAGGAATTTCCTCACCCTGAAATTCCTCAGTGAAGAATTCATAAAAATCGCCTATCCACCCCCCTCTAGTTGACTTAACGTACTTTCAATTGGTATCAGAGCAAGGTACTCCCTTGTTCTGTGTGATTTTGGTTTAACCGCCTGGAGTATTAGTTATGTCGACCACAGGAATGAAGACAGTGGCATGCCCCATCTTTGATGGTCATGATTATCCCAAGTGGAAGGCCATGATGAAGAAGCGGCTCATGACGATGACCAGCAAACTGTGGACCGTCACTGAGATTGGTCTTACCGACCTCTGCAAGATGGCGGAGGCCGATGACATTCACAAGTACACTCTACTTAACCTCACGGCGAAGGACATCATCTGCTCGGGCTTGTCTCAAAATCAGTTCAGGAACATTATGCATCTTATCCATGCGAAGCTCATTTGGGACCGACTCTAAGGTCTATGAAGGTCATCGAACTCATCATGATCCCTAGTTTGAGGATTTCATGGAATCGCGCAAGGCTATGACTTTCGATCCGGAATCATCATCCTCTTCACCATGCCTTATGGCAAAGGGTGCCAAGGTAACTGAATGCTACCTATCTGAGTCCAGTGATGATGAATCTGGTGATGAATTTGGACCTAGCTATACTAAACATG
Organism: Triticum aestivum; assembly: GCF_018294505.1. Taxonomy (NCBI): domain Eukaryota; kingdom Viridiplantae; phylum Streptophyta; class Magnoliopsida; order Poales; family Poaceae; genus Triticum; species Triticum aestivum. The sequence continues at coordinate 131,787,145 of NC_057803.1, read as the reverse complement.
CTTCCCTTGCCACTAAACAACAAAGAGCTTTGGAAAAAGTTCAAAACATGCTAGATGAGAGCGATGATATGTTGGGTGAAGAAATGGATCGTTCTAAAGCTTTGGCCGAAAGTCTTCAGAGACTTTAGTCCAAGTTTGATAACCGTCAGAGTCATCATAACACTCGCTTATCTGATCATGAGAAGATTTCTTATGAATTTCTTCAAAGAAAGCAAGATCTTGAGCAGCTAAGGGTGAGTTATGAAGATCTTCAGAAGGAGCGTGATTCATTACTTGCTCAACAAATCAGCGTTGCTCATGAAGAATTCATGCCACCATGTTTGAAATGCATTGAACATGAATCTGCTAATTCTTCACCTGAAAGTTCAAATGCTTCTCTTGCTGCAAATTCTTCAACTGTCTCTGCTATCTCTGATTCCTCATTTGAGGATGCTACTAGTATCACTGACCATGCATGGCTGAAGGAATTGTATATGATAGGCAAGTACAAAAGCCTCAAAGGGCATCATGCACTTTGTGATGTGCTTAAAAAGCAGATCCTCAACAAGAACCCTAGGAAAGAGGGTATTGCCTTTGAGAGGGAATTCAATGCTGATGGGACCTACTGGAAACCTAAGCAGTATCCCAAAACCTCATGGGTTGCTACAAAGGGACCTTCAGTGGATCCATCTTCTCTGTCTAGCTTTACATGTGAATCTTCATATTCTTATGATGAGTCATTTGACTCCAACTATAAACTGTTCAAAATCAGAATGGTGAAGTATTTGCTAGATATGTTGGCACTAACTGCAGAAACAGTGCCCCTATGAAGAAAATCCGGGTTCCCAAAAAGTTCCTTGAAAGTCTTCAGGTGAATGTCATCATGACACTACCTGTGAGGAATAGGAACCCCAGATCTAATTCTTCATATGGACCAAATTCTTCATATGGATCCAAGTCCTCTTACGGACCAAATTCCTCACATGGATCAAATTCCGCAAAAGGATCAAAGTCCTCATATGAACATCATCATGCTAACACTTCTGTTTCACAGGGAAAGTCTAAGGGCTATGAATATGTGCATTATTCTTCAAATCATTATGTTCATAAATCCTCAAAGAATTTCTCTGCTTATTCATATGCTTACTCTAACCCCTCTCATGTGAAACAAAGTCGATTGGATTCAATGCCACTGTTCTCTAATGGAGCTCGTAGAATGATGAACTCTTTGCCACCCCTCCAGATGTGGGTGGTGAAGAAAAAGAACTAATCTCTTATGTAGGGCCAGGTCTCCAGACGAACTTAAACGTCTGAAGAATTTGCTGGAGACCTGAATATGCTTGAAAGGATGCAAGCTAATCATGATGAAATGAATTTTCATTTCTGACGTCCTAATATTGCTTTATCTGTTCTCTTACCTGATGAAATTGATCTGATGAAATTAATGTCATATTCTTCCCTCATGAAGTATATGAGTTCGTAAGTTACACTAATTCATATGCAGGATGATCAACCTAAAGCCACTGAGTGGGTCCTCGACAGTGGATGTACAAATCACATGACTAGTGATAGGAGCTTATTGATGGACACTGCTTTATCTCCTTCACATCTGAAGCATATCACCTACGCCGACAAAGGTAAAAGCAAGGTATTGGGTCTAGGTAAAGTTGCAATCTCAAAGGACCGACACATGGAAAAAGTCATGCTTGTCGAGTCCTTAGGGTTCAACCTCATGTCTGTCTCAATGCTTTGTGATCTTGATATGGTTGTTGTCTTTGGTAAGTATCGTTGTGTTATGATCATGGAAGCTGACAATTCCAAAGTCTTCGAAGGCTTTAGGAGAGGAGATTTGTATATTGTTGATTTCTCTACAGGACCACAACCTGCTACATGTCTACTTGCAAAAGCTTCAGAAGGCTAGCTATGGCATCAACGACTTGGTCATGCTGGCATGAGGAACTTGCACACGCTCGCGAAGAAGAAGCATGTCATTGGCATCGAGGGTGTCAAATTCCTCAAGGACCATCTGTGCGAAGCTTGTGAAGCTGGAAAGATGACCAAGGCCAAGCATCCCTCAAATACCATCATGACTACCACTCGTCCATTTGAATTGCTTCACATGGATCTCTTTGGCCCTAGTCATTATGCCAAATTTACTAATGTTGCATCTGTATATGGCTTTGTCATAGTTGATGACTATTCTCGTTACACATGGGTGCATATCTTCACTTACAAAACTGAAGTGCAGGAAGTCTTCAAACGATTTTCCTCGAGGGCTTCAACCAACTTTGGTGTGAAGATCAAGCACATCAGAAGTGACAATGGAACTGAGCTCAAGAATATTGGTCTTGATGATTATCTTGATGAACTTGGTATTACTCATGAATTATCTGCTCCTTATACTCCTCAGCAGAATGGCGTCGTGGAGCGCAAGAACAAGACTCTTGTTGAGATGGCTCACACTATGCTTGATGAGTACAAGACGCCTCCTTGCTTCTGGCCTGAGGCAATTGATACTGCGTGCCACATCATCAAAAGGGTATATCTTCACAAATTCTTCAGAAATACCTCATATGAACTCCTCATTGACAAGAAACCCAATGTGAGTTATTTCAAAGTCTTCAGTGCTAAATGTTGGATTAGAGATCCTCATCACAATTCTAAATTTGCACCGAAAGCACACGAAGGTTTTATGCTTGGTTATGGAAAGGACTCGCACACCTATAGAGTTTTCAACACCTATCACCACAAGGTTGTTGGAACTGTAGATGTGCGGTTCGATGAAACTAATGGCTCACAAAGAGAGCACCTACCTCCTGTGCTAGATGAAATACCACCTAAAGAATCCATCAAGTTCAAGGCTACTGAGGATTTCATTCCTACCGAAGAATCTGCCGAAGAAGTCACTCCAGAACGTGAAGAACATCATGTTGGTGCCCCTGAAGAAAATGGCTCTGAAGAAAATGCTGAGAAAATTCCTCATCGTCAACCAGCTCATCCTCGCGTTGCTAATGAAGTGCAGATTGAGAAAATCATCAACGACATCAAAGCACCAGGTCCTCTCACACGCTCAAAAGCTTCACATTTGTCTAACTTTTGTGGGTACTTTGCTTTCGTCTCTATCACACAACCCACTAAGGTACATGAAGCATTTCTGGAGCCCGAGTGGATTCAAGCTATGCAAGAAGAATTACATCAGTTCGAGCTCAACAATGTCCGGGAACTTTTCAAGCGACCAGACCCTCGCAAGCACAATATCATCGGCACAAAGTGGATCTACCGTAACAAGCAAGATGAAAATGGCCTTGTGGTGAGGAATAAGGCACGGCTTGTAGCTCAAGGCTACACACAGGTTGAAGGAATTAATTTTGATTAAACTTTTGCACCTTTTGCTAGACTTGAGCTATTCGCATATTAATTGCTTATGCTAACTATCATAATATCATATTATATCAAATGGATGTGAAAAGTGCATTCCTCAATGGTAAGCTTGAGGAAGAAGTATATGTTGCTCAACCCCTAGGTTTTGAGAATCCAAAGCATCCTGACAAAGTCTTCAGACTCAACAAGGCCCTCTATGGCCTCAAGCGGGCCCCTCGGGCATGGTATGATACTTTGAAGGAATTCGTCATGAAGAAAGGCTTCAACCGTGGTTCACTTGACCCAACTCTTTTCACCAAAACTTATGATGATGAACTATTCGTGTGCCAAATATACGTTGATGATATCATTTTTGGCTATAGTGACCAACGTTACAGTGATGAATTTGCCTATATGATGAGTGAAGAATATCAAATGTCTATGATGGGAGAATTGAAATTCTTCTTGGGTCTTCATATTCTTCAACAATGAAATGGCATCTTCATATCTTAGGAGAAATACCTCAAGGATGTATTGAGAAAATTCGGCATGCAAGATTGCAAAGGAGTCAAAATCCCTATGCCCACAAATGGCCATCTATACATTGATGAAAATGGTATTGGCTTCGATCAAAAGGTATACCACTCCATGATTTGCTCTTTATTGTATTTATGTGCATCTAGGCCAGATATTATGCTTAGTGTTTTCATGTGTGCCCGTTTTCAGGCTACACCGAAGGAATCATACCATAAGGCTGTGAAGCATATTCTTCGATATCTAGCTCACACTCCAACACTTGGATTATGGTATCCCAAGGGTTCGGCTTTTGATCTCATTGGATATTCAGATTCTGACTATGCTGGTGATCGTGTGGACCGCAAGTCAACATCAGGCACATGCCATTCCCTTGGACGATCTTTGGTATGTTGGTCCTCGAAAAAACAAAACTGCGTATCATTGTCAATTGCTGAAGCTGAGTACATTGCTGCTGGTTCGTGCTGTGCTCAATTGCTATGGATGAAGCAAACACTCAAGGACTACGGCATCAATGTGAAGAATGTGCCTCTCTACTGTGACAATGAGAGTGCCATCAAGATTGCTCATAACCCAGTTCAGCACTCCAAGACAAAGCACATTCAGATTCGTCATCATTTTCTTCGTGATCATGTGTTGAAGGGCGACCTTTTCATCGAGTACGTGAAGACTAAAGAACAGCTAGCCGATATCTTCACAAAGCCCTTGGATGAGAAGAGATTTAGCAAGTTACGGTGTGAGCTAAATATCTTAGAATCTTCGAATGTTCTTTGAAAAGGACACACATCCTAACACTTATGCAAAATTGATGACTTAGATGTGCAACACATGAAGTAACGTTTTTGTTCATTCAATGAAGACTAACCCTCTAAGTGTGAAGAAATTAACGAAGAATTTGATTCTCAAAGCCCTACGACAATTATACGCGGCATCTGAAATCATCATTCTTATACGGTGGGTTACGCCACCAACAAAAGTTGAAAATCTACAATTTGAGTATTTCTTCAGTTTCGAAATTCCTTAGTTGTTCAACTTCTTCAACTTTGTTATGTCTTCACTCTTTCCGTCGTTTTTCTTCATTGACTATATATATATATATATGAGTTTATGTCCTCTATAACATTCACTTATTGCTATTTCTTCAAGTTGCCTTTTTTCTGCTAAGTGAATGCGACCGTTCCCTTCCCCCTCTATGCTATACTCAACCCAGTCTGTTCACAAATTCTTCATGTGCATTCTATTTGAAACCCATTCAAAATCTTCACTATGTCCTTGTCAGCTGAAGAATTTGTGAACGAAACATTAAAATTTTCTTATCTAAATTTTCGGCTTTTGCCACCTAAACCATTCCACATCCCACGGTAAGAATTATCTATTCACCCACGATCTCACACGATCGTCACCTCTCTATACGTGGGTGACACATGTCGCTAGGATGAGAAGGGTCAGGGGCACGTCCGTCCATTTTCCTCGGGCGAGCAGTTTTTCACCTCGACAATATATACCCCTCACCCTCCTCAGACTGTTTTTACTCCGCTCAACCTCACTCCCTCGCTTAAGCTCTTAAAACCTAGAGCCACCGCTATTTCCATCATCCCCGGTGAGGGAGAGCTTCACTGCCTCGACCTCGTCACCATCGTACTCACGCCGGCTGCGGATTTCTTCACTCCACCACCGCCGTAGCTGTATCCCCCCGCCAAGTTAGGGCGTGGAAGACCTGGACTGACGAACTTCCAATCTACATTCCCAGTTTGTCGTGTTCTTCGTCAAGGGCAATTAAAAGTTACTTTTACTGCCCTTGTTGATTCTTATGATTTCTACAAAATCTTCAAAAGGTGTTTATTCTTCAATCTTCACACTCTAAACACCTCACACAAACATCTGTTCTTGATTTGTTTCTCTAAGCAACATTTTTCTTCAAGATTCCCCAATTGTGTGGATTTTCAATCTATACAACTCTGGAACCTAAGTCAAAGAACGCTTAGTGAAATTCCTCAAGACACATCTGGTCAAATTCCTCAAACTTGTTCTTTTCGCAAAAACTTCTGAGAACGCATATGACCTCTCCCAATTCTTCGCACCTAAACTCTGTTCACAGGTACTCATGTCCGCTGCCGAATCACTAGGTTATCATCAACTTAACTCATTTGTAGCGTTCCTCGAAGAAAAGTTGCACACCTCGTCAGAGAACTCAATTGTTAAAAATCCTCATCTGAAGAAAATGGCAGATGGCAAGAAACCTCCAAAGGGAGGCAAGAGACTGGAAGTCAACACTGCTTTTGAAATCCCTGAAGATATCTATGATGGATATCACGCACTGATAACCCACAAGTATAGGGGATCAATTGTAGCCTCTTTCAATAAGTAAGAATGTCGAACCCAACAAGGAGCTAAAGGTAGAACAAATATTCCCTCTAGTTCTATCAACCACTGATACAACTCTACGCATGCTTAACGTTCGCTTTACCTAGAACAAGTATGAAACTAGAAGTACTTTGCAGGTGTAACGGGATAGGTTTGCAAGAATATAAAGAGCACGTAAATAAAAACTAGGGGCTGTTTTAGGTAAAGAAGCAATAAAGTTAGTATAGCGAGTATGGAAAAGTGGTGGTAGGAGTTGTGAAATTGTCCCTAAGCAATTGACTTCTTTAGTAGATCGATAGCAAGTTTTTTGTGGGAGAGGCCACTGCTAGCATGTCATCCCTGACTTGGAATTCTATGCACTTATGATTGGAACTATTAGAAAGCATCCGCAACTACTAACGTTCATTAAGGTAAAACCCAACCATAGCATTAAGATATATTGGTCCCCCTTCAATCCCGTATGCATCAGTTTCTATGCTAGGTTGAAGCTTCTGCCACTCTTGCCCTCCAATACATAGTCCTATCAACATACAACTAACCCTATGGTGTGATCCACACGTGCGCTCATATGATGGGCACCAAAGGACAACAACATAACCATAAGCAATTTAAACCAATTATAGCAATTCACCAATTACTGATAGGACAATGAAAATCTACTCAGACATCATAGGATGGCAACACATCATTGGATAATAATATGAAGCATAAAGCACCATGTTCAAGTAGAGGGTATAGCGGGTTGCAGGAGAGTGGACCGCTGTAGATAGATGGGGGAAGGTGATGAAGATGTTGGTGAAGATGATGGAGGTGTTGGTGTAGATCGCCATCACACGATGATGGCCCCGGCGGTGTTCCGGCGCCACCGAGAGAGAGAGGGAGAGAGCCCCCCTTCTTCTTCTTCTTCCTTGACCTTCTCCCTAGATGGGAGAAGGGTTTACCCCTTGGTCCATGGCTTCCATGGTGGCGGAGGGGCGAGAGCCCCTCCGAGATTGGATCTGTCTCTCTGTCTCTCTCTGTTTACTCATTCTAGATTCTGGCCTTTTCACCGTTTCTTATATTCCCGGAGATCCGTAACTCCGATTGGGCTGAAATTTTAACACGATTTCTATCCGGATATTGGCTTTCTTGTGGCGAAAGAAGGGCACGAACCTCCTTATGGGGTGGCCACGAGGGCCCAGGGCACGCCCCCTGCCTCGTGGCCCCCTCGGGCATCATCTCGTGTTGATTCTTATTCCCAAAAATCACATATATTCCAAAAAAAATCTCCATTAGTTTTTATCCCATTTGGACTCCGTTTGATAGGGATTTTCTGCGAAACAAAAAACATGCAACGAAAAGGAACTAGCACAGGGCACTAGATCAATATGTTAGTCCCAAAAATAGTATAAAAAGTTGCCAAAAGTATATAAAAGTTGTAGAATATTGGCATGAAACAATAAAAAAATTATAGATACGACGGAGACGTAGCAACATCCCCAAGCTTAATTCCTGCTCGTCCTCGAGTAGGTAAATGATAAAAAAAGATAATTTTTGATGTGGAATGCTACCTAGCATAATCTTGATCATGTAACCTAATCATGGCATGAATATTAAGACACGAGTGATTCAAAGCAACAGTCTATCATTTGACATTAAGACAATAATACTTCAAGCATACTAATAAAGCAATCATGTCTTTTCAAAATAACATGGCCAAAGAAAGTTATCCCTACAAAATCATATGGCTCGCTATGCTCCATCTTCATCACACAAAATATTCAAATCATGCACAACCCCGATGACAAGCCAAGCAATTGTTTCATACTTTTGATGTTCTCAAACCTTTTCAACTTTCACGCAATACATGAGCGTGAGACATGGATATAGCACTATAGGTGGAATAGAATATGATGATGGAGGTTGTGTGGAGAAGACAAAAAGGGAGAAAGTCTCACATCGATGCGGCTAATCAACAGGCTATGGAGATGCCCATCAATTGATGTCAATGCGAGGAGTACGGATTGCCATGCAATGGATGCACTAACAATTATAAGTGTATGAAAGCTCAAACTGGAAACTAAGTGGGTGCATCCAACTTGCTTGCTTATGACGACCTAGGGCATTTGAGGAAGCCCATCGTTGGAATATACAAGCGAAGTTCTATAATGAAAAATCCCACTAGTATATGAAAGTGATAACTCAAGAGACTCTCTATATGAAGAACATGGTGCTACTCTGAAGCACAAGTGTGGTAAAAGGATAGTAGCATTGCCCCTTCTCTCCTTTTCTCTCATTTTTTCTTTTTTTTTCTTTTTTTCTTTTTTTGTTTTGGTGGGCTTCTTTGGCCTCTTTTTGTTAAAGTCCGGAGTCTCATCCCGACTTGTGGGGGAATCATAGTCTCCATCATCCTTTCCTCACTAGGGCAATGCTCTAATAATGATGATCATCACACTTTTATTTACTTACAACTCAATATTACAACTCGATGTCTAGAACAAATTATGACTCTATATGAATGCCTCCGGCGGTGTACCAGGATGTGCAATGATCTAGCATAGCAATGACATCAAAAAACGGACAAGCCATGAAAACATCATGCTAGCTATCTTACGATCATGCGAAGCAATATGACAATGTTGCTCAAGTCATGTATATGAAAATGATGGAAGTTGCATGGCAATATATCTCGGAATGGCTATGGAAATGCGATGATAGGTAGGTATGGTGGCTGTTTTGAGGAAGATATAAGGAGGCTTATGTGTGATAGAACATATCATATCACAGGGTTTGGATGCACTGACAAAGTTTGCACCGACTCTCAAGGTGAGAAAGGGCAATGCACAGTACCGAAGAGGCTAGCAATGATGGAAGGGTGAGAGTGCGTATAATCCATGGACTCAACATTAGTCAAAAAGAACTCACATACTTATTGCAAAAATCTATTAGTCATCGAAACAAAGTCCTACGCGCATGCTCCTAGGGGGATATATTGGTAGGAGAAGACCATCGCTTATCCCTGACCGCCACTCATAAGGAAGACAATCAATAAATACCTCATGCTCCAACTTCGTTACGTAACGGTTCACCATACGTGCATGCTATGGGAATCACAAACTTCAACACAAGTATTTCTACAATCTATAACTAACCACTAGCATGACTCTAATATCACCATCTTTATATCACAAAACTATTGCAAGGAATCAAACATATCATATTCAGTGATCTACAAGTTTTATGTAGGATTTTATGACTAACCATGTGAATGACCAATTCCTGTCATCTCTATAAATAGATATAAGTGAAGCAAGAGAGTTTAATTCTTTCTACAAAATATATGCCCGTGCTCTAACGAATATAAGTGAAGCAAAGGAGCATTCTAAAAATGGCGGTTTTCTATGTGAAGAGAAACATGCAATCCAAACTTCAAATGATATAAGTGAAGCACATGAAGCATTCTATAAAGCCATACTCAAAAAATATAAGTGAAGTGCAAAGCGCATTCTATAAATCAACCATGGACTATCTCATACCATCATGGTGCATCAAATAAAAGTGAAAACTAAATGCAAAAGACGCTCCAAGATTTGCACATATCACATGAACGAAACGAATCCGAAAAAACATATCGATACTTGTTGAAGAAAGATGGGATGCCTTCCGGGGCATCCCCAAGCTTAGAAGCTTGAGTCTCCTTGAATATTTACTTGGGGTGCCTTGGGCATCCCCAAGCTTGAGATCTTGCCTCTCCTCATTCTCCTCACATCGAGACCTCCTCGATCTTCGAACACTTCATCCACACAAAACTCAACAGAAAGCTCGGTAAGATCCGTTAGTATAATAAAGCAAATCACTACTCTAATTACTGTTGCAAACCAATTCATATTTTTTTCACTACTGTAATATAACTTTTTCATGGCATAATCCACTGATAGAAATCGATAGTTTCATCAAAACAAGCAAACTATGCATCAAAAACAGAATCTGTCTTAAACATGACAGTCTGTAGTAATCTGAACATTCACCATACTTCTGGTACTCCAAAAATTCTGAAACAATTAGCAAAAATAAGAAATTTGTATATAAAGACAGTGGAAAAAGTTTGAGAACCGTTTGACGTTCCTGTAGAAAATGTAAAATCGCGCACTATAGCCAAAGTTTCTGTTTTCCACCGCACAAACCAACAAGAAATGTAAACATCCTAAAGGCAAATCCTGGCACATTATTTTTATTTTTAAACTTTATAAAAGCACACAAAAGAAATAAATGACGCTATAAAACTTCCGAGTTGTCTCCCTGGCAGCGATTTCTTTAAAGCCATTAAGCTAGGCATATAGTGCTCAAGTAATGGATCCACCCGGATCCCAAGGTATATCAAAGCCAATTTTAGTTAACAATGTTTTGTGATTTATTAGTGAGCACAAAGTAACATAGATCATGTAACAACGAAGTCTAACTCTCTTCCTATGCATCGGCATGTCATAAAAAACAATTCATGCACACATAATAAAGGCCAATGCATAGTACAAACAATTTCTTGCAATTTTATCATATTGGAAACATGGAGAGGCCGAGATGTAGTTCCTCTCTCATAATAATTGCAAGTAGGAGCAGCAAGAACATGCATATTATATTCATCAAAATCATCATGTGTAGTAGTAAAACGCAGCCCATCAATATAGTCCTTAATAAGGGCAAACTTCTCCGATATAGTGTAGTCAGGAGAATTCAAAAAGACAATGGGACTGTCATGCGTGGGTGCAATAGCAACAATTTCATGTTTAACATAAGGAACTATAGAAAGTTCATCTCCATAAGCATAATTCATATTGGCATCCTGGCCACAAGAATAGCAAGCATCAAGTTCATCAAAAAGGGATATTTCAAATGAATCAACGGGATTATATCATTTATCATAGCATTCATCCTTCGGTAAGCACGAAGGGAAATTAAACAATGTATGAGTTGAAGAGTTACTCTCATTAGAAGGTGGGCACTGTCGGATTTCGGATTCCGGCAAAACCCTTGAGGTTCAAACACTAGGATGCGCACAAAGATCTCCCCCCCTTTAGCTCGCACACATCATGATCTCACGGCCTAGCTCGACAAACCCAAAGAATAGGAGACACAAGAGTTTATACTGGTTCAGGCCACCGATGTGGTGTAATACCCTACTCCAGTGTGGTGTGGTGGATTGCCTCTTGGGTTGAGGATGAATAGTTACAAGGGAAGAACAACCTCCTGAGGAGAGGTGTTCTTGTGCTTGGTGAGTTTGAGTGGTTGAGGGTGGTCTCTCTCTCTAGATGAGCCGATCTCCCCCTCTTTGGTGGTGGCTAGTCCTATTTATTGGGGCCCTGGTCCTCTTCCCAAATATTGAGCGGGAAGGGATCCCACAATGGCCGAATTCGAAGGGAGACAACTAGTACAAGTTATCCTGACAAAAGTAGTCTTCGTTTGCCAAAGGCTCTAGTGGTGACGCCATCTTGGGCTCCACGGTGACCTCTGTCCTGCCGTCCTACTGGTCTTATTCTTGTTGCACCGATATGGAAACCTTTGCTTGATGCCTCGGGAATCCTCGCCTGCGCTTGCCTCTTTAGCACCAATGAGGAAACGAGAACACTGCACGCACTAGCGCCCGCCTGGCTCCAGTCGTCATGGCTTGCATCACAGAAACCTCTCGAGGTGTCCCTTGCCTTGATCTCCCTGCCCCTCGCGAGTCAGCCTGGTGAGGCTGCCCCTGAGGAGGTCTTGCGTTGTCCGCCTCACGAGGCTTGGTCCCTCGCGAGGGTCTTGAGTGTTTGCTGGTGAAGATGGGCCGTATAGGGCCACTGGTGGAGCCACACCGTGGGCCGCAGGTAGGCAAGTCTGGGGACCCCCGTTCCTAGGACGCCTACAGTAGTCCCCGGGCCCAAGGCGCGCTCGTACTTGGCTTTGAGGCAAAGCCAAAGGGCAAGTGTGGAGCACCGCGGGCCCCAACAGCCTGCGGCCCCGGTCAATGCGTGGTGATCGATTGGACGTGGGTGGGGCTGCTTCCCCACACAGCCTTGTTATCCGTCTGGCTAGGTGGCCATGGCTGTCGGTGTCAAAACCGGTGGATCTCGGGTAGGGGGTCCTGAACTGTGCGTCTAAGGTCGATGGTAACAAGAGACAGGGGACATGAAGTTTTACCCAGGTTCGGGCCCTCTTGATGGAGGTAATACCCTATGTCCTGCTTGATTGATATTGATGAATATGAGTATTACAAGAGTTGATATACCATGAGATCGTAATGGCTAAACCCTAGAAGTCTAGCCTGTATGACTAAGGTATCGAGTATATCCTTTCCGGACTACACCCTCCGGTTTATATAGACACCGAGGGGATCTAGGGTTACATAGAGTCGGTTAAATAAGAGGGAATATTCATAGTTGTTCGCCAAGCTTCCCTTCCATGTCAAGGAGAGTCTCATCCGGACACGGGTACAATCTTCGGTCTTCATATCTTCACAGCCCATCAGTCCGTCCCATAGATAATAGGCTGGACGCCCGAGGACCCCTTAGTCCAGGACTCCCTCAGTAGCCCCTGAACCTGGCTTAAATGACAAGGTATCCGGCGCATAGTGCTGTCTTCGGCATTGCAAGGCGGGTTCCTCCTTCCAAACTCCCAAATAGTTTCTAGATGAATTGATCGTGTCCGGACCTGTAACACACACCGCATACAACCGCAGAGAGAATATAATAACACACAAGTCCAATCTGCTGACAACTTTAGTAATGCGACGTCACGCTTGTCTGGTCATAATTTTGAACCGCCTTTTGCCCCACGTTTCGAGACGCGGTTGTCATTGGCACATCTTGTCAAAGCAGAGATCGTGTCCCCATATTATGGGATTCTCATCAATATGAGCGTGGGTAACCCAACAGCGCCGTTTACACAGCCCTTGGGAGCAGGGGAATTTTAATGTGAATGGGGGGGGCGTTCGATATTCATCGCCCTTATAAGGAGATAAGATTCCCCTTTTTTCTCCCACGCTTCTTCCTGCCTCTCCGTTCTTGAGCTCCAACACCCAAGCTCTAATTTCCCTGTCTCGAGAAAACACTCAACCATGTCCGGATCCAGAGGTCAAGGCAAATGGATGGCCTCCTCCATTAAGGAGGAGGACACCGCCGAGCTTCGGGCGGCCGGGTATCTAGCGAAGGAAATCGCCCACCGTCTTCCAGCCCAGGGACAAATCATCCCCACACCGAAGCCCAACGAGAGGGTAGTGTTCATCCCTCATTTCCTCCACGGGCTAGGGTTTCCACTCCACCCCTTCGTCCGCGGGATAATGTTCTACTATGGGATAGACTTCCACGATCTATCTCCGAACTCCTTCCTCAATATCTTAGCATTCATCGTCGTGTGCGAGGCCTTCCTCCGCATCCACCCCCACTTCGGGCTGTGGCTTAAACCTTCAATGTGAAGCCCAAGGTGGTGGACGGATAGCACATAGAGTGCGGGGGCTCCATGGTGAGCAAGCTCACCAATGTCTCTTGGCCAAAAGGCACATTCGCGGAATCTGTCAGGGAGTGGCAGAAGCTATGGTTCTACATCATCGAACCCCGCGATGCCACTTGGGTAGCGCTGGCCGAATCCAACTCCGGCGCCCGTGTGCGGCTCACCTCCTAGGTCGAGAAGAGCCCAAACTAGTGTTCGTCAGACGAGCTGACTACACTGCAAACGTGTATCCAAAGTATGATCGATAAGGACATCGACCTTGTCGACATAATCCAAGTGATGTTGGTGCGCTGAATCCTCCCCTGCCAGAGCCGAAGCCGTCCTCTATGGGATTTCAACCCGAAGAAACACCTTACCTTGGTGAGGCTTTTCGAAACGACTCATGAAGATGCCTGGAAGTTGCTTTTCAAGGGCAACGAGATACCGCCGGCCACTGGCTCGGACCGGGGTCACGACATAAATCACTCTCCCAACGAGGTATGTTGTTTTCAACACATCCCTTACTTGCTTGTTTCAAGGATGATATCTAAGCTTCCATTACCATTGCTTTTTAGTACTGGTTGAAGAAGGCGAAGCAGATCGGTGTCCGGCTCCCTTGCCCAAGGAGCCAATCATCCCATGCTTAGCAAAGATGTTGGAGCCGGCACCTTATAAGGCACCAGAGAAGAAGGCCTCAGGAAAGGCCAAGGGGGCTTGCAGCGGTCCTCGCCGCAAGGGTACCTCAGACGCGATGTCCGAAGACAAGGCCCATTCCCCCGCCATCGAAGACGACACGGATGAGGAGGAGGAGAGAGACTCTCCCCCTGATGGGGGAGGAAGAAGAGGGCGGCCTCCGCAACTCTGGAGGCGGAGGTGCCCAAAAGGGGGAAGGACTCCCTCGCGGATAACTCCACATGGGACGTCGACGACAGTTCGAAGAGACGCCCCCGTGCTAAGCCTCGGGCCGCATCGTAAGTACTAATACCTTATCCGCCCATGACATTTCCCCTCCTCATTGTATTGAGATGATTGGTTATGTTATTGTAATCTGGCCCAGAATAGCCCTTTGCGATCCTCGTCAGGAGGCTCGCTGGATTCCAAGGCGATGGCCAGCGACTCCCTGCCAGCCGCACACTCCCCCAAGACCAGGGATGATGCAGAGGTGCTGTCCCGAAGGATTGTTCCCGGCGGGGGAGAGGCTCAGGAGGCGCTCGAAGGTGAAACCTCCATCGCCAGACACCAAGGGGAATCAATTCCCCCAGTGACTGGCGGGGAGGGCCGTATACAATTCGGCCCTCAACCGGACTCCATTCCGGAGACCGAGGCGGCTCCGGAATCTAGCACGCACCCTCCTTCGAAAGAAGGGGGATGCCTGTTCCTCCGGTGGCCCCTGTCCAACCAGGGGCACCGGATAGTCTGCTTGGAGCGCTGCGAGGCGCTTCCATTATGGAGGAGCACAGTGTCCTTATGGGCACGGTGATTGAAAGGGTCCAGTCCGCCAAGAGAGGACTAACTGAGGCCTGCGGCAACTTGCTAACAGGTTTTGAGGTAAGTGACACCAAAAGGAGAGAATCCCAATGTAGACAGTACCCCCTGAGACACTGTCCGGTGATCGAAAAGAAAAAACCAGACAGAGGATGGGACTCTACTTGGCGTGGAAGGCAAGCTAGGCAATACGGATATGTTTATCTCCTCCTTTGTAACCGACCTTGTGTAACCCTAGCCCCCTCCGGTGTCTATATAAACCGGAGGGTTTTAGTCCGTAGGACAACAAACAATCATACCATAAGCTAGCTTCTCGGTTTTAGCCTCTTCGATCTCGTGGTAGATCAACTCTTGTAATACTCATATCATCAAGAATAAATCAAGTAGGACGTAGGGTTTTACCCCCATCAAGAGGACCCGAACCTGGGTAAAACATCGTGTCCCCTGCCTCCTGTTACCATCCACCTTAGATGCATAGTTCGGGACCCCGTACCCGAGATCCGCCGGTTTTGACACCGACATTGGTGTTTTCATTAAGAGTTCCTATGTGTCGTCGCCATTAGGCTTGATGGCTCCTACTATCATCGATAGCGATGCAGTGCAGGGTGAGACTTTTCTGCCCGGACAGATCTTTGTGTTCGGTGGCTTCGCACTGTGGGCCAACTCGCTTGGCCATCTGGAGCAGATCGAAAGTTACGCCCCTGGCCACCAGGTCAGGTTTGGAAGCTTAAACTACACGACCGATATCTGCGAAGACTTGATCTTCGACGGATTCGAGCCCCTGCCTTGTGCGCCACACGGTCACGATGAGTACGATTTAGCTCTACCATCATACAGTGTTCAAGAAATCGCTCCGGCAGCCGCTCCGACCCTTAATTCAGAGCCAGTTGCGCCATCCATGGACGGGTGGATAGACCCCGCCATGGAGGCCATATCCGCAGCAGTGATCGAGCCAAATATCGACCTTACCCTTCACGAGAGCCGTGTTGCCAAACTACCGGATCCTTCTCCGGCCACGGACTCCGAACCGCCTGCGCCCATTCCTGTCGAATCCGATTGGGCGCCGATCATGGAGTTTACCTCCGCGGATATTTTTCAGCACTCGCCCTTCGGTGACATACTGAACTCACTAAGGTCTCTCTCCTTGTCAGGAGGGTCCTGGCCAAACTATGTTTGGCAGGATTGGGATGCGGATGATGAAGAAATTCGCCGCCCACCCACCACCCACTTAGTAGCCACTGTCGATGACTTAACTGACATGCTCGACTTCGACTTCGAAGACATCGACGGTATGGACGACGATGCGGGAGGCGAAGAAGAACCACTGCCCACAGGGCACTGGACAGCCACCTCATCATATGACATATACATGGTGGACACAACCAAAGAAGGCAATAGAGACGGGACAACGAAGGATGACCTCTCCAAGAAGCAACCAAAGCGCCGGCGTCATGGGCGCCGCTCTAAGTCCTGCCAAGTCAGAAGCAATGATAACGGCACCGGAGATAATAGCACTCCGGATAGTGCCGAAGACAACAACAATCCCCTCTAGCAAGATTTAGAGCAGGAGGATGGAGAAGCCAGCCCTCCTAAGAGAGCGGCAGATGGAGAGGCGGAGGATGATAATTACATGCCTCCCTCCGAAGACGAGGCAAGCCTCGACGATGACGAATTCGTCGTGCTAGAGGATCCCGTCGAACAAGAGCGCTTCAAGCGCCGGCTTATAGCCACGGCAAATAGCCTTAAGAAAAAGCAGCAGCAGCTTCAAGCTGATCAAGACTTGCTAGCTGACAGATGGACTGAAGTCCTGGCGGCCGAGGAATATAAACTCGAGCGCCCCTCCAAGAGTTACCCAAAGTGTAGGTTGCTACCCCGACTGGAGGAGGAAGCACTGAAACATACATCTCCAGCGTATGACACGACTGATCGGCCACCTCGTGGCCGCGACAGGGAGGCATTCTAGCCAAAAGCTCAGCCCGCACCCCGACGCCATTCAAATAAAAAGGCATGGGAAAATACGCCAGACCTGCGAGACGTATTGGTGGACAAAGCAAAACACGCAAGATCGATCTACGGATCATGAGGGCGCGCCACTATGCGAGACGATAATCATCACACCAGATACAGTAAAGGTAAGTCCGGCCGGGCCGAACACAGCTGTCACACCCTAGCTAGTTCAAGCATTAGAGTGTGCATCATGTTTAAATTTCTCTTAAATTTGAAATGGGGAAGGCAGAAACCCCCAACACCCCCCTGGAAACAACTAGGGTTTACTAAAATTATTTTCAATGAACCTAAAATGCCCTTCTAAAAAGTTCACCCTCTTTGACTTGGGCTAGAACCTCTGGCAAAATTGGTGCACAATTTTCTAGGTCAACAGAAGGTCATTGAATTAAATCATAAGTATTTGATTTTGGGCATTTAAATGCTATAAAATAATTTAAATGCTCAAATAATTCTAGACATAAATGTTTGCTGTTGGAAATATTCTAAACAGAGCCCACAATTATTTTCAGGATTTTTGGAAACGTTTTAGTATTTTAATTAAAGCCCAATAGTTGCAGTTAAATAGAAAAAACAGAAACAAATCAAAAAAGAGAGAGGGAGCCCACCTGGGCCTTACCTGTGCTGGCCCAACCACGTGGCTCGGCCCAGCCGACTGGCTTGCCAGTCGTCGTCCACCTCCCGCCAGGAGGACGCGGAGCGCGTGGCCGGCGCCCCCGGCCACACGCCGGCCACCTCTTGCTTCTGCCGACGTCCCGGAGACGTCCAGGGATGCCACGCGACCCCCACGTCCCCCTCTCATCCTCGCTCACTCTCCCCTTGTCTCCCTCACCCTCTCCCGCACCATGGCCGACGCACCTGTCGCCGTCTCACCGCCATAGTCGCGCCCTCCATCACCCCCTCGCCTCTCTGACATGTCCAGAAGCTCCGCCGCGACGCCCTCGCCCTCCCCACCGAGACAGGCTTCGCCGGAGGCCCTGCATCGCTGCCATCGGGCCGTCTTCAACCTCGGTACCTGCCAGACGCTGTTCATCAATTCGCCTAGCTCTGGTCGCCCCCGAGCCCACTGAGCTGCTCATCGACCTCCCTGTGAGCTCCGCCGCCTTTCCCCTCTTCTTTCCCACGCATTTGCACCCTCTAGGCCATAGTTCCACCATGGCCGAAGCTCGTCTCCGCTCGATCTTGTCGCCGGCGTTGCTCCGACGACCATTTGGTCCTCCCGTGCTACGCAACATGCTTGCCGCATCGCGTAGTGCCTCGCTAGCGCCTTAGTTTTCGCGTTTGCACGCTACAGCCCACACACCGCACATGGCCAAACTCCGGCCGCCGCCTTGGAGCTCGCCATCGTCGTCTCCGGCCACCGTAGGCCCGGCCTCCACCACCACTAGATGCGCGACTGCAAGAGCTCTCCAACGAGCCCAAGAACGGCCTCGCCCGTGCCCTGTGGGCGTTTTCCGAGCCGCACCACCGTCTCGGGCCTCGCCGGCGTCGAGTCGCCGGCGAATTTGACCCAGTTTGACTCCTGGGTGGGCCCAGGTAGACCCCCCCTGAGTCTATGACAGGTGGGGCCGGTCTGCTAACTAATCTAGGATTAGTTTTAACTAACTTTAATTAAATCAGTCACTGACATGTGGGCCCAGGCCCCACTGACAGCTAATTAGTGTTAATCTAATCATGTTAATTAGCTAAGAGGCTGACAGAAGGGGCCCACCAGTCAGGTTTGACCTGGGCTGGCGCCTTTGACCTACTGAGGTCAGCATGACGCAATGCTGACGAAGTAATGCATTTTCTGGATTTATTTTTATTCAGGAAATTCCAGAAAATAGTCAAAACTTCTAAAAATCGTAGAAAATCAACCATAGCTCCAAATGTAAAGATTTATATATGAAAAATGATCAGAAAAATTCAATCTATCCATCTGTAATGGTTTCATGCATGACAAAACAAGTTTACCTTGCTGTTTAAGCAGAATAAGGAATGCACTATTAAAGCCATGTTTAATAAGCTAATAATTGAATCTTTGATTCAAATAAGCACATTCCTTTCTGTTATAGCTTGCATTAGGCCAAGACACATTCATATTGCCATGTCATAGCATGCATCATATTGTTGCATATCGTCATGTGTTGATTGTGTTCCAATGTGTTCTTCGTGGTAGGTTCTGCCTCCGAGGATATTCACGAGTATCCAACTGAAGGGCAGTATCCCACTACCACTCCATCAGGCAAGCAACCCATTGATCATTCTGATACAAACCCATGTTCTCGCTTCTACTCTTGTTTACTGCATTAAGACAACGCGATTCAACCTGCTGTGTGCTACGGTAGTTGAACCCTTATCCTCTGCATGAACTGTCATTGCCACAGTAACTAGATGAAACCCACTAGCATGTGTAGGAGTTGATTGAGCCATGTATGTGATTCCTACCTTGCTATGCCGCTATGCTTAGAGTTGTGTCAGGTCTGGTTCATCTGGGTGATGGGCTAGAGTGAAATGCTTATGTTGGTAATATGAGGGATGTGTTGAACATGTTTTGGTAAAGGTATCGATGAGAGGCCATGTAGGAGTACATGGTGGGTTGTTTCATTGAGATCGTCCCTAAGAACTGAGATCTGTATGTGTGATTTAAGATTCAGCTACTACCATGCATTGGGATCCTTAATTGACCCTCTCGGCTTCTTAATCACCATAGTACTCGGTCCAGGAGTTGCAAATAGTTTCTGGTGTTTGTAGGTTATGTGTTGGCGGCCGTGCGTAGCGCTGACCCTAGGGGTGGGCTATGTTGCGGTAGATACACCGTGGCACGATGTACCGAGTCACCTGTTTGGTGTCTCGGGAACCCTGTTCACATCGTTCGGGGCCGTATGTGGAAACCTCGGCCGGACTCCCTGCGGATGGAACCTGGATAGGCGATAAACCTGGACTAGAGACTTAAGTGTTTAGGTAGGCCGTGGCCGACACCCTCGCTGTGCTTCCGCTTGAAGGTTGCCGAGTACATGTCGTGTAAACGACAGTAAGTGGTGAAAGCGTGTATGACGAGGTACACCCCTGCAGGGTATAAAACTATTCGAATAGCCGCGTCTGCTGTAAAGTACTACTTGGTTGCCTATACAGTTCATAGACAAGTTAATGGATACTACTAAAAGACTCAAGATAAGTGTGAGTACCGAGGATGGCCCTCTCGTAGGATGACGAGGGAGGATCCATGGTGGAGTATTGTGTTGGTGAGTAGTGGACTCGTGTGCGAAAACTATTTTACTGGTGAAGTTCCGTAGGATAGCTTAGCCAAGAGTCAAAGCTGGCTTGCTGCAATAACCCCACCACCTTCTTGAGAATGAGCATGTATATTAGGTTCTAATGTAAGACTTGGTGAGTACCTTGTACTCATGTTTGCTTATTTATTGTTTTCAGACGACAACACTGCCCCCTCCGATGGGTTTTATGTAGACCTTGACGTCGACGAGTGACTAGCCACCCAGGTGGTGATCCTGGCCATGGAGGGCCCTATGTAGATAGACAGGCTTCAAGAAGCCTTCTTTTTTTCTAGTGTCTATACTCAGACCAGTTGCTTCCACATGTGCTTGTATGATTGTATGACTTGAGTGTCGGGTCATGTGACCCCTATCCGTATGAACATGTTATGTATGGCTCCCTGGAGCCTTTTAAATAAAGTACTTGAGTTGTAGAGTTTTGTTGTGATGCCATGTTGTATGTACTCATATCGGGCATATTGTGTGTATGATTGAAATGCTTGGTATGAGTGGGATCCGACAATCTAGTTGTTTATCCTTGGCAGCCTTTCTTATGGGGAAATGTAGTCTAGTGTTCCTCAAGCCATAGTAGTCCGCTACAGCCCGGTTCACCGGAGTCCTGCTAGCCCAGCACTACTGTTTAGGACACTTGACTGGCCGGCATGTGTTTCACTTTGTTCCTATGTCTGTCCCTTCGGGGAAATGTCACGCGGTGACTGTCAGGACCCCGACTCGATGTCACATCGATCTAGCTTGTAACACCTCATATCACTTTGCGGCCTCCCGCACGGTATCCCCACGGGTGTTGCCTTACCTTTTCCCGGGACCGTTTGCGCCTTTTGGCTCACGTATATGATAGTGTCGCTAGCATCCATATGATAAGGAGCCCGGGCTGACATGACTAGTTGTAAACCCAAAGTGGCACAGACTTACAGGGACATGCATCCATGACCCAGCTTCGAACGTGTCGGTCATTAGCAAGTGGGTCCGGGCTGTAGCACTGGGCTAGCAGGACTCCGGTAAACCGGGCTGTAGCGGGCTAACAGGACTCCGGTACTCAATGCGTGACATTTCCCCGAAGGGACAGACACAGGAACGAAGAAGGACACATGCCGGCCAGCCTAAGTGTTCCAGAGCAGTAGCAAGCTACCATGGCTCAGCGGTAACACTAGGAGACATTTCCCGGTAAGAGAGGCTACTAAAGGTAAACAACTAGATAGTCAGATCCCACACATACCAAGCATTTCAATAACATACACACAATATGCTCGATATGTGCAAATACAACATGGCATCACAACATGACTCTACAACTCAAGTATTTATTCATTAGGCTCCAAGGAGCGAGATATTACAAACAGGGGTCTCACGAACCAACATTCAGAGCATACAAGTCAAAGCACAAGCGGAAGCTATCATGCCTGAGTACATACATCTATAAATGAAAAAGGCTGAGAAGCCTGACTATCTATCAGATCCTGCCGAGGGCACAAGATCGTAGCTGAGGTAACAAGCTAAACGTCGAAGTCCACGTGGAACTACTAGTGAGACCGAAGTCTCTCTGCAAAACATAAAATAGGCAAACGTGAGTACAAATGTACCCAGCAAGACTTACATCAGAACTAACTACATATGCATCATTATCAACAAAGGGGATGGTGGGGTTTAACTGCAGCAAGCCAGCTTTGACTCGGTGGCTATCCTGAACTACGACTACAAGTAACTCTTTTGAGGTGGCGCACACGAGTCCACATATTCACCATATCAATACACCACTATGGATCCGCTCCCGTCTCCCTACGAGAACGCCAACCATAGCACTCACGCTTATCTTGCGTCTTTTTAGGGTATCCACTTTCACTTGTCTATGAACTGATATAAGCAACCCAGAAGTCCTTTTTCGCGGACACGGCTATTCGAATAGATGATGTTAACCCTACAGGGGTGTACTTCTTCACACACGCTCTCACCACTTACCGCCGTTTACACGACATGTACTCGGCAACCTTCAAGCGGAAGCCCAACGTGGGTGTCGGCCACGGCCTGCCCAAACACTCGAGTCTCTAGTCGAGGTTTATCGCCTATTCAGGTTCCATCCATGAGGAGATCCGGCCCGAGTTTCGCTCACAGCCCCAAACGATGTGAACAGGGTTCCCGAGACACCAAACGGGCACCCGGTTTACCCGGCCACGTGCCTACCGCATCACAGCCCACCCCTATGGTCAGCGCTGCGCACGGCCTCCAGCATACTACAAACACCAGAAACTACTTGCAACTCCTGGACAGAGGACAAGGGTGATTAAGAAGCCGAGAGGGTCCATTGGTTTCGGGCCCAATGCGTGGTAGTAGCTGAATCATGGATCACAAACACAGAACTCAGTTCCTGAGGACGGCTGCAATGAGACAACCCACCATGTACTCCTACATGGCCTCTCACCGCTACCTTTACCAAATCGTATTCACACACTTAGCTCACACACAATAGGACATGTTCACACACCTCTGATTCATCCCCGATGAATCAGACCTGACTCAACTCTAAGCAGTAGCAGGCATGACAAACAAGCATGAATGAGTAGGCACAACAGGGCTCAAACAACTCCTACTCATGCTAGTGGGTTTCATCTATTTACTGTGGCAATGACAGGTCATGCAAAGGATAAAGGGGTTCAGCTACCGCAGCAAGTAACAGATGAATCGGTGTTGTCCTAATGCAGTAAAAGAGAGCAAGAGCGAGAGAGTGGGATTTTATCGGAATGAACAAGGGGGTTTTGCTTGCCTGGCACTTCTGAAGATAACATTGAGTCTTCATCAGTGTCAACGATCACATCATCGGTATCACGTCTATCGAGAGGGGACAAATACCGGCAACACAGAAGGGAACACAATCAATGCAATGCACAATATGATGCATGATCATGACATGGCAAAATGAATGTGTTTTGGGCTAATGCAACTAGCAACAGATTAAATGAAGTTGGTTTGAATACAAGATTCAAATTCAAACTCCATATGTGATTATTCAAATGCCATTTAATTGATTTGTGCTATACAGCAGCTATAAGTTGTTCTAACATGCATGAAAATGGTACAGATGGATTCCTTGAATTTTTCTGATAATTTTTCATATATAAAGTATTTAATTTGGAGTTACGGTTGAATTTCTATGATTTTTAGAAGTTTATACAATTTTCTGGAATTTCCTGAATTTATTTTAAATCCAGAAAATAATTTATGGCGTCAGCACCACGTCACTGTGACGTCTGCAGAGTCAACTGGGCGCCCCAGGTCAAACCTGACCAGCGGGGTCCACTGGTCAGTGACACAACTAATTAACCAAGTTAATTAGCCTTAAGTTAATTCTAACTAAACTGTTTGTGGGGCCGGGGCCCACTGGTCAGCGACTAATCAGCTAACTAACCTAGGTTAATTAGTGTTAAACTAATACTAGCTAAAATGTCAGGGGGTGGCCCACACGTCAGTGACACATGGGGAAGGTCAAACCTGGGTCAACTCGCCGGAGTTGACCCGCGGCTCGTCGCCGGCGGAGCCAGAGACGGCGGAGGGGTGCCGTTTCCCTCCTCCGGCGACCAAATGGCCGGCGGAGGGCGTCTACGTGACGCAGGCACTCGTCCGCGTCGAGTAGTGGCAGCGGTTGGGCCTAAGATGGCCGGAGTCGTCACCGGCATCGACCGTGGCGGTCGCCGGAGCTCGGGCGAGCTCGGGGTCGATGCTACGGTGGCCGGGGAGGCTCGTGCGAGGCACCTACGTGCTCTAGGCAGCGCGGGAACGAAGCTGAGCACGACAGCCGGGCCACTAGGTGGCCGGAGGCACGTCGGCGGCGATCACAGGCGGCGGCGGGTTTCGGTCATCAAGGGGGCGACAGCTACGGCAATCAAACGAAGAGGGGAAGAGGGGGAAACGGTGGCGGAGCTCACAGCGGTGCCGTAGGGATGGTTAGCCGGCTCGGGGACGTCCTACGTGCGGCGGATCGACGATGATGGTGGCCGGAGCCCGAGGTGGAAGATGACGGCGATGGCGACGTTGCTGGCCTCCCGGGGTCGCGTGCGTCGTGTGTGTAGCTCCACGGGGTCGGGACGGAGCTCAGGGATGCGGAGAGGGAGCGAGGGGGTGGCTGTGGCCGTGGGGGAGCTCGTCGGCGACGACGGCTGCGTTCGGGCGAGTGAGAGAGAGGAAGCAGAGGAAAGAAACAAGGGAGAGGGAGAGAGCGAGGTGGTCCAGGGGGTCGGGGCGGCGCCGAGGAGATGACGCGCGGCGTCGCGGTGGCCAGGCGACGCAGGCAGGCAGCCTGGTGGCGTGGCGAGCTCGGGGCGTGCGCCGTGTCCTTCTGGCGAGGGAGGAAGACGACAGGGGGGGAAGCGGCGGTGGGCTGGGCCGTGCTGGGCCAGGTGGGCTGAGAGGTGAGTGCCAGGTAGTTCTTCTGCTCCTCCTTTTACTTATTGTTTTCTTTTTTTTCTTCCTCTGTTTTGATTTAGTTTAGCAACTAAATCATTTTAATAAATTTTGTAGGTTTTTATGTGGCTTGCCAAAATATATACAAAGCCACTCACAAACTTCCAGAATTATTGGAGTCATATTTAATATATATTAAATATAAATCCATAGCAAATAGTTATTGGATTAATTCAAATGGCCAAAATAAATATCTCTGTGACTCCAAAAATATTGGTTTAAATTTTACCTCTTACCAATATTTCCATGGAATAACAGGAACATTTTCTTGGACTCATTAGAGAAGATTTAAATGTTGGTTATTTTTAGAGGTTTCCTGAGGCTTTTGAAAATTCCTCAATTCAAATTTCATTTGAATTTAAACATGATACACACATGAGGGTCTAGCCTAGTGCATAACAGGACCAGGGATGTGACAGTGACTTCCGGAGTCCTGCCTAGCCTGCTACAGCTCGGGTCCCCCGGAGTCCTGTTAGCCCAGTGCTATAGCCCGGAATCACTCGCTGATGACCGACATGCTCGATGTGATACATGTATGCCTGTCTCCATAGGTCTGTGCCGCTTTGGGTTCACGACTAGCCATGTCGGCCCAGGTTCTCTATCATATGGATGCTAGTGACACTATCATATACGTGAGCCAAAAGGCGCAAACGGTCCCGGGCCATGGTAAGGCGACACCTGTGGGATACCGTGCGTGAGGCCGCAAAGTGATATGAGGTGTTACCGGCTAGATCGATGTGACTTGGAATCGGGGTCCTGACAGCGTTGGCATCAGAGCCGGACTGCCTGTAGGTTCGTTGAGCCAAACTGGTCGATGTCGAGTCTATAAATGCTTTATTTATATGTAGGGGAATTGATTGTGGGAGGGAACGTAAGGCTCTTTTACTCCTTTACCCTATGTCTCTGATCTGAGTCATTCTCTTCTCATTCAACGTGGGTTAAGGACTAGGCTCTCTTCTTCTATCAGGTTCACGTGTTACTAATCCGTAGTAGCTTATAGGATTGTTGTTACAAGTCCCAGTTCAGTTTCTACTATTCTTAGTATGTTGCTAATTGGATCATAACCTTGATGTGATGATGTTGAGTGGTATTGCGAACTGTTGTGGATGTCTCAAATCTTTTTCCGAGCATTTACAGCTGTTATGCTGTCCAATTTTCCCTAGAAATTATGATGTCTTTACATTGTGGTTGTGCTTTCAGATGGCCAACCGTGTTCAAAACCAAGTGGTTCGCCTGACCCGGTGCCTCGACGTGCCCGGTCATACTGCTATGTTAGTCCGGGTAATGATCGAGACGGGTTACCATTGGTATCCCGAATACACCGTCGAAGAGAAATTCCGAGACTTTAATCAAAGCCAATATTTCCGCACCGTCAGGATATTTCCTTCTTATCCTGGATCTATCGAGCCCCTTCACTGTTCCTTTGGACTCGGGGTTACTGTTGAGATGGCTGTGCAGGATGCTTCCTATTCCATGATGACCATCATGCGAGTCCGGACTGGCCTGCTTCAGAACACCGATTTCCGTTACATGCCAGCTTCACTTCCGGGAGCGCAAGGGTATCTTCAGGCTATCTATGCTGACTCCACTCAGGAGGACTCATTAACTTGCACCACTGCCGAGATGCTCGAAGATAAGGACCGAGAGAATCGGGCCTTGAGGCTGGAGCTTTTCAATACCCGTGCTGATCATTGGGCCACATTGACTCGGTTTGCACCTGCGGTGCAAGCTGGATGTATGGATACAAGGGATCTGTATCCTGTGAGATCAGCTCTGCCATACATGGTGGATTGGCGTGATGTGGGAGGCATTACCCCACCCCATGGTCCCCGCAGGCCACCGTTTGTTGGTCCAAGACCTCATCCTAGTCCCTATGGTCCACAGGCTCCTCAGGACCGTCTATTCCCGGATGGTCATGTTGAACTTCCAGGCTATGGAGGTGACTTCTATGAGGACTACTACGGAGCTGTCTGAGTTAGTAGTAGTACCACTAGTATTGTAATAGTTGTATCTCCACTGTCCTGTGTGACTTGTGGAATATGACTTGGCATGTAGTCAATTCCGGAGGTGTAGACAAATAATGTATAGGAGCTTGGAATGCCTCCGATGAGATGTAACGTCTTTCATCATAGTTGTACTGTAGCCTGGGCTTGTACTAAACTATGTATGATGTGTATGACCGTTGGTATATATATGGCAGTTTTATATTACCATGACATACGGATGAACATCTCTGCATTCTGTGTTATCCATTACATTCTGCACTCCTTGCTAAGTTTGAGCCATCCTTATCTAAACCATTGTCTTGTTTTCTCCTAGGATGGTCAACACCCGCAGCAACCCTGCTGCCTCGGAGCAGGGGGAAGCCAGTGCAGCTAGGGGTGAAAATCTGCCTCACCCGCCTTCTCTGGCCGAAGTGATGCTGGAGGCGGAAAGAAACAAGCATGAGACTAACCGCCTGCTGGAGCGGATTGAGCAGAACACCGCACGCCACCCACGAAATGACTTGGTGTCAATCAATGACTTTATCAAGCTGTACCCACCAAAGTTTAACCATTCCGTCGAGCCCCTCGACGCGGATGACTGGCTTGGCAGCATCACCCACAAGCTACGTTCTGCTAATGTAGCCGAAGCCGACAAAGTTACTTATGCTGCCTATCATCTCGAAGGCCCTGCTAGCCTCTGGTGGGAGAATTTTGAAGCTATGCGCCCGGTCGGCCAAATCACTACTTGGGCTGAATTCAGTGAGGCTTTCTGTGAGCATCACATTCCGGAAGGTCTCATGGATCGCAAGAGGGAGGAGTTCTGCAACTTCACCCAAGGAAGACTGACTATGGATGCTTATAGTCATGAATTTGGGAATCTGTCATGTTATGCCCCTGAAGAGGTATCCACTAACGCTAAGAGGCAGGCAAGGTTCCGCAAGGGACTTAGCCCTGAGCTTCGCCGCGATCTTCGTCTGCACGAGTGCACATCCTTTCAGAAGTTGGTCAATAAAGCCATCAGTGCTGAGACAGGCCAGACTGATTATGACGCTTCACGCAAGCACTCCCGTGATTTTGGCTCTTCATCCGGCTCTGGAGCTCAGAAGCGCCGGGTGTGGATTCCAAGCACGACACTGCCACCCAGGTTCATCCCGAGGCCATCCTTTGAGGCGCCTCGTCCCAACCAGCAATTTGCACCGCCCAAGCCCTATGGTGGCCCCGCTGCTAATGCTGCTCCATGCCCCAATGTGGTGACATGCTTTAAGTGTGGAGAGCCGGGTCACTATAGCCGAGAGTGTCCCCAGAACAACAACCCCATCCGAACTGGAAAGTCTGTTGGCCGTGGTAAGCCCGCGGGAAAGACATTCTACGCCAAGCCGGTCACCACTGCCCGTGGCCAAGTCAACTATGTTTCAGCCGAGGAGGCCCATGAGGATCCCAACGTCGTTCTTGGTACGCTCCTTGTTAACTGCCATCCGGCATCTGTTCTTTTCGATATTGGAGCATCTCATTCATTCATATCCGAGAACTACGCTCGATTGCATAACACGACATTCTGTGACATGCCCACTTCCATGGTAATTCAAACTCCGGGTTCCAAATGGAAAACTTCTAGAGTAAGCCATGGGAACGAAATTCTTGTCGATAGACTTGTCTTCCTTGCATCCTTAATAGCTCTCAAGTCCACGGACATAAACAAAATCTTGGGTATGGACTGGATGTCAGCTCATTATGCTAAGATTGATTGTGCCACTAGAACCGTTCAACTTACTCACCCATCGGGCAAGACAGTCAATGTCTTAACTCGAGTGGCCAATCACCAGCTTTACTCCTTAAATGCCAACCCCCTTCCAGACCTTGAGGATGTTCCGGTAGTCCGAGACTTTTCGGATGTCTTTCCAGAAGAACTACCAGGTGTTCCACCTGACAGGGATGTTGAGTTTGTGATAGACCTTGTTCCAGGAACCGTTCCAATTTCTAGAAGACCCTACAAGATGGCACCCTTAGAACTATCCGAGCTTAAGAACCAACTCGATGCGTCCTTGAAAAAGGGTTTCATCCGTCCTAGTTCCTCTCCTTGGGCTTGCCCTGTCCTCTTCGTCAAGAAGAAGGATAGAACGGATTGAATGGTTGTGGATTATCGACCTGTCAATTTGGTCACCATCAAGAACAAATACCCGCTTCCTAGGATCAACGATCTGTATGATCAGCTCGCTGGATCCTCAGTCTTCTCCAAGATGGATTTGAGGTTGGGTTACCATCAAATCAAAATCAGAAATGGGGACATTCCCAAAACGGCCTTTGTTACTCGTTATGGCCAATACGAGTACACCGTTATGTCCTTCGGTTTAACCAATGCCCCAGCCACCTTCTCCCGGTTAATGAACTCGGTCTTCATGGAGTATTTGGATAAATTCGTCGTAGTATACCTCGATGACATACTCATCTACTCCAAGAACGAAGAGGAACATGCCGAACATCTAAGGCTGGTATTGATGAAACTCCAAGAGCATCGCCTTTATGCCAAATTCTCCAAGTGTGTATTTTGGTTGCCAGAAGTGACCTATCTAGGCCATGTAATCTCTGGTAAGGGTATTGCTATCAATCCCGAGCGAGTTCAAGCCGTCCTTGATTGGACTCCACCTGAGACGGTTAAGCAAGTTTGGAGCTTCCTTGGCTTAGCGAGCTATTGCCGCCGCTTCATTGAGAATTTCTCCAAGGTTGCTAAACCTCTAACTGAACTCCTCAAGAAAGATAAAAAGTTCGAGTGGACTCCATAGTGCGAGTTCAGTTTTCAGGAACTGAAAAGACGCCTGACATCTGCTCCCATACTGGTACCACCAGATTTCTCCAAGAACTTTATTATCTATTGCGACACCTCGCGACAAGGACTAGGTTGCATACTCATGCAAGATCGTCAGGTAATTGCCTATGCTTCACGGCAATTACACCCACATTTGGAAAATTATCCCACACATGATCTAGAGCTTGCAGCTGTAGTCCATGCACTTAAAACTTGGCGACATTACCTTCTCGGTAATCGTTGCGAGATCTTCACCGATCACCAAAGTTTGAAATATATCTTCACCCAACCAGATTTGAATCTCAGGCAAAGACGTTGGGTTGAGTTGATCTCGGATTACGATTTAGGAATAACTTACACCGCGGGGAAAGCCAATGTCATGGCTGATGCGCTAAGCCGTAAGTCCTATTGTAACAACCTGATCTTACAACAAAGTCAACCACTTCTCCATGAGGAATTTCGTAAGCTTAATCTTCACATTGTTCCTCGAGGTTTTCTATCCACCCTGGTAACGAAACCTAACCTTATGGATCAAATCATAACCGCCCAGCGGTATGATAAGGGTATATCCCGAATTAAGGAAAACATCGCTAGCGGAGTTGCTAAATGTTTCTCCATGGATGAGCGAGGTGCTATCTTCTTTGAGAACCGTTTGGTGGTTCCCAAGAAACAACATCTATGCCAGTTGATCCTTAAGGAAGCTCATGAATCCCCTCTCACCATTCATCCCAGTAGTACTAAAATGTATCAAGACCTACGCCAGAGGTTTTGGTGGACTAGGATGAAGAGAGAAATCACTCAATACATTGCTAATTGCGACGTTTGTCGTCGTGTTAAAGTAGAGCATCAACGGCCTGCTGGCACCCTTCAACCTTTGGATATTCCCGAGTGGAAATGGGATAAAATTAGTATGGATTTCATCACTGGGTTTCCCAGGCCAAGAGAGGGAATAATGCCATCTTCGTCGTGATCGACCGACTTTCCAAAGTAGCCCATTTCCTACCTATTCGTGAGAGTATCACCGCTAGCCAGCTAGCCGATTTATACATCTCCCGAATAGTGTCTCTTCATGGTGTTCCATTGGAAATTAACTCAGACCGTGGGAGTCTCTTCACCTCTCGATTTTGGGAAAGTTTCCAAAATGCTATGGGAACTCGTCTCTCTTTTAGTACCGCCTTCCATCCTCAATCAAGTGGTCAGGTAGAGCGAGTCAATCAAATTCTGGAAGATATGCTCCGAGCTTCTGTTATCTCGTTCGGAATGAGTTGGGAGAAATGCCTTCCTTTCGCGGAGTTTGCTTATAACAATAGTTATCAAGCCAGCTTGGGCAAGGCTCCTTTCGAAGTTCTCTATGGACGAAAATGTCGAACGCCTCTTAACTGGTCAGAAACCGGGGAAAGACAAATCTTTGGCCCGGATATGATTCAGGAAGCAGAAGAGCAGGTTCGCGTTATTCGTGAGAAATTGAAAACCGCCCAATCTCGTCAAAAGAGTCAATATGATCGTAAACATAAGCCTATGACTTATGAAGTCGACGAGAAGGCTTACCTTCGGGTTACCCCGTTAAAGGGAACCCATCGTTTCGGTATCAAATGCAAATTGGCTCCTCGTTACATTGGACCCTTTCGCATTCTTGCCAAACGAGGAGAAGTTGCCTACCAATTGGAACTACCTCCGCATCTTTCCAGAGTTCACGATGTCTTCCACGTTTCACAACTCAGGCGTTGCTTCGCGGATCCTATCCGTGGAGTGGACCACAAAATGCTTGATCTACAAGATAACCTCTCATATTAGGAATATCCCGTTCGTATCCTTGATCAAGCCGAGCGTACCACTCGACGTCATAATATCAAGTTTCTCAAGGTTCAATGGTCACACCATTCCGAGAAAGAAGCCACTTGGGAAAGGGAGGATCGTCTTCGACTCGAGTACCCCACCTTCTTTCCAGAGGATCCTAAATCTCGGGACGAGATTCTTTTGAGTGGGGGTGAGTTGTCATACCCTAGCTAGTTCAAGCATTAGAGTGTGCATCATGTTTAAATTTCTCTTAAATTTGAAATGGGGAAGGCAGAAACCCCCGACACACCCCTGGAAACAACTAGGGTTTACTAAAATTATTTTCAATGAACCTGAAATGCCCTTCTAAAAAGTTCACCCTCTTTGACTTGGGTTAGAACCTCTGGCAAAATTGGTGCACAATTTGCTAGGTCAACAGAAGGTCATTGAATTAAATCATAAGTATTTGATTTTGGGCATTTAAATGCTATAAAATAATTTAAATGCTCAAATAATTCTAGAAATAAATGTTTGCTGTTGGAAATATTCTAAACAAAGCCCACAATTATTTTCAGGATTTTTGGAAACGTTTTAGTATTTTAATTAAAGCCCAACAGTTGCAGTTAAATAGAAAAAACAGAAACAAATCAAAAAGAGAGAGAGAGGGAGCCCACCTGGGCCTTACCTGTGCTGGCCCAGCCACCTGGCTCGGCCCAGCCGACTGGCTTGCCAGTCGTCGTCCACCTCCCGCCAGGAGGACGCGGAGCGCGTGGCCGGCGCCCGCGGCCACACGCGGGCCACCTCCTGCTTCTGCCGACGTCCCGGAGACGTCCAGGGATGCCACGCGACCCCCACGTCCCCCTCTCATCCTCGCTCACTCTCCCCTCGTCTCCCTCACCCTCTCCCGCACCATGGCCGACACACCTATCGCTGTCTCACCGCCGTAGTCGCGCCCTCCGTCACCCCCTCGCCTCTCTGACATGTCTAGAAGCTCCGCCGCGACACCCTCGCCCTCCCCACCGAGCCACGCTTCGCCGGAGGCCCTCCATCGCCGCCATCGGGCCGTCTTCAACCTCGGTACACGCCGGACGCCGTTCATCGATTCGCCTCGCTCCGGTCGCCCCCGAGCCCACTGAGCTGCTCATCGACCTCCCTATGAACTCCGCCGCCTTTCCCCTCTTCTTTCCCAAGCATTTGCACCCTCTAGGCCATAGTTCCACCATGGCCGAAGCTCCTCTCCGCTCGAGCTTGTCGCCGGCGTCGCTCCAGGGACCATTTGGTCCTCTCGTGCTACGCAACATGCTTGCCGCATCGCGTAGTGCCTCGCTAGCGCCTTAGTTTTTGCGTTTGCACGCCGCAGCCCACACCCCGCACATGGCCGAACTCCGGCCGCCGCCTTGGAGCTCGCCATTGTCGTCTTCGGCCACCGTAGGCCCGGCCTCCACCACCACTAGATGCGCGACTACAAGAGCTCTCCAATGAGCCCAAGAACGGCCTCGCCCGTGCCCTGTGAGCATTTTCCAAGCCGCACCACTGTCTCGGGCCTCGCCGGCGTCGAGTCGCCGGTGAGTTTGACCCAGTTTGACTCCTGGGTGGGCCCAGGTAGACCCCCCTGAGTCTATGATAGGTGGGGCCGGTCTGCTAACTAATCTAGGATTAGTTTTAACTAATTTTAATTAAATCAGTCACTGACATGTGGGCCCAGGCCCCACTGACAGCTAATTAGTGTTAATCTAATCCTGTTAATTAGCTGAGAGGCTGACAGAAGGGGCCCACCAGTCAGGTTTGACCTGGGCTAGCGCCTTTGACCTACTGAGGTCAGCATGACGCAATGCTGACACAGTAATGCATTTTCTGGATTTATTTTTATTCAGAAATTCCAGAAAATAGTGAAAACTTCTAAAAATCATAGAGAATCAACCATAGCTCCAAACGCAAAGATTTATATATGAAAAATGATCATAAAAATTTAATCTATCCATCTGTAATGGTTTCATGCATGACAAAACAAGTTTACCATGCTGTTTAAGCAGAATAAGGAATGCACTATTAAAGCCATGTTTAGTAAGCTAATAATTGAATCTTTGATTCAAATAAGCACATTCCTTTCTGTTATAGCTTGCATTAGGCCAAGACACATTCATATTGCCATGTCATAGCATGCATCATATTTTTGCATATCATCATGTGTTGATTGTGTTCCAATGTGTTCTTCGTGGTAGGTTCTGCCTCCGAGGATATTCACGAGTATCCAACTGAAGGGCAGTATCCCACTACCACTCCATCAGGCAAGCAACCTATTGATCATTCCGATACAAACCCATGTTCTCGCTTCTGCTCTTGTTTACTGCATTAAGACAACGCGATTCAGACTGCTGTGTGCTACGGTAGTTGAACCCTTATCCTCTGCATGACCTGTCATTGCCACAGTAACTAGATGAAACCCACTTGCATGTGTAGGAGTTGATTGAGCCATGTATGTGATTCCTACCTTGCTATGCCGCTATGCTTAGAGTTGTGTCAGGTCTGGTTCATCTGGGTGATGGGCTAGAGTGAAATTCTTATGTCGGTAATATGAGGGATGTGTTGAACATGTTTTGGTAAAGGTATCGATGAGAGGCCATGTAGGAGTACATGGTGGGTTGTTTCATTGAGATCGTCCCTAAGAACTGAGATCTGTATGTGTGATTTAAGATTCAGCTACTACCATGCATTGGGATCCTTAATTGACCCTCTCGGCTTCTTAATCACCCTAGTACTCGGTCCAGGAGTTGCAAATAGTTTCTGGTGTTTGTAGGTTATGTGTTGGCGGCCGTGCGTAGCGCTGACCCTAGGGGTGGGCTATGTTGCGGTAGATACACCGTGGCACGATGTACCGAGTCACCCGTTTGGTGTCTCGGGAACCCTGTTCACATCATTCGGGGCCGTATGTGGAAACCTCGGCAGGACTCCCTGCGGATGGAACCTGGATAGGTGATAAACCTGGACTAGAGACTTAAGTGTTTAGGTAGGCCGTGGCCGACACCCTCGCTGGGCTTCCGCTTGAAGGTTGCCGAGTACATGTCGTGTAAACGGCAGTAAGTGGTGAAAGCGTGTATGACGAGGTACACCCTGCAGGGTATAAAACTATTCGAATAGCCGCGTCCGTGGTAAAGGACTACTTGGTTGCCTATACAGTTCATAGACAAGTTAATGGATACTACTAAAGACTCAAGATAAGTGTGAGTACCGAGGATGGCCCTCTCGTAGGAGACGAGGGAGGATCCACGGTGGAGTATTGTGTTGGTGAGTAGTGGACTCGTGTGCGAAAACTATTTTACTGGTGAAGTTCCGTAGGATAGCTTAGCCAAGAGTCAAAGCTGGCTTGCTTCAATAACCCCACCACCTTCTTGAGAATGAGCATGTATATTAGGTTCTGATGTAAGACTTGCTGAGTACCTTGTACTCATGTTTGCTTATTTATTGTTTTCAGACAACAACACTTCCCCCTCCGATGGGTTTTATGTAGACCTTGACGTCGACGAGTGACTAACCACCCAGGTGGTGATCCTGGCCATGGAGGGCCCTATGTAGATAGACAGGCTTCGAGAAGCCTTCTTTTTTTCTAGTGTCTGTACTCAGACCGGTTGCTTCCGCATGTGCTTGTATGATTGTATGACTTGAGTGTCGGGTCATGTGACCCCTATCCGTATGAACATGTTATGTATGGCTCCCTGGAGCCTTTTAAATAAAGTACTTGAGTTGTAGAGTTTTGTTGTGATGCCATGTTGTATGTACTCATATCGGGCATATTGTGTGTATGATTGAAATGCTTGGTATGAGTGGGATCCGACAATCTAGTTGTTTATCCCTGGCAGCCTTTCTTATGGGGAAATGTAGTCTAGTGTTCCTCGAGCCATAGTAGTCCGCTACAGCCCGGTTCACCGGAGTCCTGCTAGCCCAGCACTACTGTTTAGGACACTTGACTGACCGGCATGTGTTTCACTTTGTTCCTATGTCTGTCCCTTCGGGGAAATGTCACACGGTGACTTCCGGAGTCCTGCCTAGCCTGCTACAGCCCAGGTCCCCCGGAGTCCTGTTAGCCCAGTGCTACAGCCCGGAATCACTCGCTGATGACCGACATGCTCGATGTGATACATGTATGCCTGTCTCCATAGGTCTGTGCCGCTTTGGGTTCACGACTAGCCATGTCGGCCCGGGTTCTTTGTCATATGGATGCTAGTGACACTATCATATACGTGAGCCAAAAGGCGCAAACGGTCCCGGGCCATGGTAAGGCGACACCCGTGGGATACCGTGCGTGAGGCCGCAAAGTGATATGAGGTGTTACCGGCTAGATCGATGTGACTTGGAATCGGGGTCCTGACAATAGCGGGCAAGGCTCATTTGAGCTGCGTCGCGATATAGCCCAGTATAGAGGCGCCGCACACCCCTTATGCTTCATAGACGAAGTAATGGATCATCAAATCCCAGAGGGTTTCAAACCCGTAAATATAGAATCATACGACGGCACAACAGATCCTGCGGTATGGATCGAGGATTTCCTCCTGCACATCCACATGGCCCGCGGTGATGACCTACACGCCATCAAATACCTCCCATTCAAACTCAAAGGACCAGCTCGACATTGGCTCAACAGCTTGCCAGCAGAGTCCACTTATGTGCGACCACCAGATGTCGATGACTTGAGCCACATAATTCAGCTGCTAGAGGACTCGGCCAGGCAATTCTAGACACGGTTCCTAACAAAGAAAAATCAAATCATCGACTGTCTGGATGCAGAGGCCCTAGCAGCTTTCAAGCACAACATTCGCGATGAATGGCTTGCCTGGCACCTTGGCCAGGAAAAGCCGAAATCTATGGCAGCCCTCACGACACTCATGACCCGCTTCTGTGTGGGAGAGGACAGCTGGTTGGCTCGCAGCAATAACATATTAAAGAACCATGGTACTTCGGATACCAAGGACGGCAATGGCAGGTCACGTCACAACAAACATAAGCGCCGCATTAACAGCGACAATACCGAGGATACGACAGTCAATGCTGGATTCAATGGCTCTAAACCCGGTCAGCGGAAAAAGCCATTCAAAAGAAGCACTCCGGGCCCGTCCAGTTTGGACCGTATACTCGATCGCTCGTGCCAAATACACGGCACCCCCGTCAAGCCAGCCAACCACACCAACAGGGATTGTTGGGTGTTCAAGCAGGCCGGCAAGTTAAATGCCGAAAACAAAGATAAGGGGTCACATAGCAATGACGAGGAGGAGCCTCGACAGCCGAACACCGAAGGACAGAAGAGGTTCCCCCACAAGTGCGGACGCTGAACATGATGTACGTAACCCACATCACCAAGAGGGAGCGGAAGCGTGCGCTCAGGGACGTATATGCGTTGGAGCCAGTCGCCCCAAAGTTCAACCCATGGTCTTACTGTCCGATCACCTTCGACCGCAGGGACCACCCCACTAGTATCCGTCATGGCGGATTCACCGCTAAGGGAGTCCTGGATTAGGGGGTCTCTGGACAGCCGGATTATATCCTTTGGCCGGACCGTTGGACTATGAAGATACAAGATTGAAGACTTCGTCTCGTGTCCGGATGGGACTCTACTTGGCGTGGAAGGCAAGCTAGGCAATACGGATATGTATATCTCCTCCTTTGTAACTGACCTTGTGTAACCCTAGCCCCCTCCGGTGTCTATATAAACTAGAGGGTTTTAGTCCGTAGGACAATATATAATCATACCATAGGCTAGCTTCTAGGGTTTAGCCTCTCTGATCTCGTGGTAGATCTACTCTTATACTACCCATATCATCAATATTAATCAAGCAGGACTTAGGGTTTTACCTCCATCAAGAGGGCCTGAACCTGGGTAAAACATCATGTTCCCTGCCTCCTGTTACCATCTGCCTTACATGCATAGTTCGGGCCCCCCTACCCGAGATCCTCTGTGTCGCTGTTAGGCTTGATGGCTCCTACGATCATCAATAGCAATGCAGTCCTGGGGGAGACTTTTCTCCCCGGACAGATTTTTGTATTCGGCGGCTTTGCACTGCGGGCCAATTCGCTTGGCCATCTGGAGCAGATCGAAAGTTACGCCCCTGGCCACCAGGTCAGGTTTGGAAGCTTAAACTACGCGGCCGATATCCACGGAGACTTGATCTTCGACGGATTCGAGCCCTTTCCTTGTGCGTCACACGGTCACGATGAGCATGATTTAGCTCTACCATCGGATAGTGTTTAGGAGATCGCACCGGCAGCCGCTCCGACCCTCAATTCGTAGCCCGTTGTGCCGTCCATGGACAGGTGGATGGACCCCGCAACGGAGGCCTTACCCTCAGCGGCGATCGAGCCAAACATCGACCTTACCCTGCACGAGAGGCGTGTTCTCAGACTGCCGGATCCTTCTCCGGCCACGGACTCCAAACCACCTGCGCCCGTTCCAAGCTAATCCGATTGGGCGCCGATCAAGGAATTTACCTCCACGGATATTTTTCAGCACTCGCCCTTTGGCGACATACTGAACTCCTTAAGGTCTCTCTCCTTGGCAGGAGGATCCTGGCCGAACTATGTTCGGCAGGATTGGGATGCGGATGATGAAGAAATTCGCTGCCCACCCACCACCCACTTAGTAGCCACTGTCAACGACTTAACCGACATGCTCGACTTAGACTCCGAAGACATCGACGGTATGGACTACGATGCGGGAGACGAAGAGTAACCACTGCCCACAGGGCACTGGACAACCACCTCATCATACGATATATACATGGTGGACACACCCAAAGAAGGCAATGGCGACGAGACAGCGGAAGATGACCCCTCCAAGAAGCAACCCAAGCGCCAACGTCAGCAGCGCCGCTCTAAGTCCCGCCAAAGCAAAATCGGTGATACCGGCACATGAGATAATAACACTCCGGATAGTGCCGAAGACAACAACAATCCCCTCCAGCAAGATTTAGAGCAGGAGGATGGAGGAGCCAGCCCTCCTGAGAGAGCGGCAGATGGAGGGGTGGAGGATGATAATTACATGCCCCCCCTCCGAAGACGAGGCAAGCCTCGGCGATGACGAATTCGCCGTGCTAGAGGATCCCGTCGAACAAGAGCGCTTCAAGCGCCGGCTTATAGCCATGGCAAATAGCCTTAAGAAAAAGCAGCAATAGCTTCAAGCTGATCAAGATCTGCTAGCTAACAGATGGACTGAAGTCCGTGCGGCCGAGGAATATAAACTTGAACGCCCCTCCAATAGTTACCCAAAATGCAGGTTGCTACCCCGACTGGAGGAAGAAGCGTTTGGCGTGGCTGATCGGCCACCTCGTGGCCGCGATAGAGAGGCATTGCAGCCAAAAACTCAGCCTGCACCCCAACGCCATTCAAATAAAAAGGCATGGGGAAATACGCTAGACCCGCGAGACGTATTGGAGGACAAAGCAAAACATGCAAGATCGATCTTCGGATCACGAGGGCGCGCCACTATGCAAGACAATACATGTCACGCCGGATACAGTAAAAGAAAATCCGGCCGGGCCGAACACAGCGGGCAAGACCCATTTGAGCTGCGTCACGATATAGCCCAATACAGATGGGCCGCACACCCTCTATGCTTCATAGATGAAGTAATGGATCATCAAATCCCAGAGGGTTTCAAACCCATAAATATTGAATCATACGACGGCACAACAGATCCTACGGTATGGATCGAGGATTTCCTCCTCCACATCCACATGGCCCGCGGTGATGACTTACACGCCATCAAATACCTCCCACTAAAGCTTGAAGGACCAGCGCAGCATTGGCTTAACAGCTTGCCAGCAGAGTCCACTAGCTGTTGGGAAGATCTGGAGGCTGCATTCCTCGACAACTTTCAGGGCACTTATGTGCGACCACCAGATGCCGATGACTTGAGCCACATAATTCAGTAGCTAGAAGAATCGGCCAGGCAATTCTGGACTCGGTTCCTAACAAAGAAAAATCAAATCGTCGAATGTCCGGATGCAGAGGCCCTAGCAGCTTTCAAACACAACATCCGCGATGAGTGCCTAGCCCGGTACCTTGGTCAGGAAAAACTGAAATCTATGGCAGCCCTCACGACACTCATGACCCGCTTTTGTGCGGGAGAAGACAGCTGGCTGGCTCGCAGTAATAACATATGAAAGAACCATGGTACTTTGGATACCAAGGACGGCAATAGCAGGTCACGTCGCAACAAACATAAGCGCCACATTAACAGCGACAATACCGAGGATACGGCATTCAATGCCGGATTCAAAGGCTCTAAACCCGGTCAACGGAAAAAGCCATTCAAAAGAAGCAATCCGGGCCCGTTCAGTTTGGACCACATACTCGATCGCTCGTGTCAAATACATGGCACCCCCCAAAAGCCAGCCAACCACACCAATAGGGATTGTTGGGTATTCAAGCAGGCCGGCAAGTTAAATGCCGAAAACAAAGATAAGGGGCCACATAGAGATGATGAGGAAGAGCCCCGGCAGCCGAACACCGAAGGACAGAAGAGGTTCCCCCCACAAGTGCGGACGGTGAACATGATATACGTAACCCACACCCCCAAGAGGGAGCGGAAGCGTGCGCTCAGGGACGTATATGCGTTGGAGCTAGTCGCCCCAAAGTTCAACCCATGGTCCTCCTGTCCGATCACCTTCGATCGCAGGGACCACCCCACTAGTATCCGTCATGGCGGATTCACCGCGCTGGTCCTAGACGCAATCATCGACGGATTTCACCTCACTCGAGTCCTTATGGATGGCGACAGCAGCCTGAACCTGCTTTACCAGGACACAGTGCGCAAAATGGGTATAGACCCCTCAAGGATCAAACCCACAAAAACGACCTTTAAAGGCGTCATTCCAGGTGTAGAGGCCCATTGCACAGGCTCAATTACATTGGAAGTGGTCTTCGGATCCCCGGATAACTTCCGAAGCGAAGAATTGATCTTCGATATAGTCCCGTTCCATAGTGGCTATCATGCACTGCTTGGGAGAACCGCATTTGCGAGATTCAATGCGGTACTGCATTATGCATACCTCAAGCTCAAGATGCCATGACCTCGCGGGGTCATCACAGTTAATGGAAACACAGAGCGCTCTCTCCGCATGGAGGAGCACACTGCGGCCCTCGCAGCAGAAGCGCAAAGCAGCCTTTCAAGGCAATCCACCAGTTCGGCGTTTCAAGACCCGGACACCTTCAAGGGCGCTCGGAGTAATCGGCACCTAGACCGCCCGGCACGATCTGAGCTCGCGTAGCAATGCGGCCCCCCCGGCCCAAGCCAAACGGCGAAATTCGTGCCACGCGTACATAATTACGCATTAAAAATACCATGGGCACAGGCAGGGAGGGGGCACAACCACGACATGCCCCAATACGCGGCTTAAACCGCACTAGGGGCTTCCCACTTTGTTATTTTTCTCTTTCAGGACTTTCATCTCTAGAAACCCTGTCCGGCAGCATGATTGCCGAACACATGATGCAGCAACCAAGGAGGCAGAAAGCTACGTCACACCACGGAACTCCCAGGTGGATTACGATAACGAGTGAAATATTTGCTTTAATACTATTCCTCAGCTTGCCCTTGGAAGGGACATAGCCCTACTTTTTGCTTATCGCACTATCTGTATCATTCTGCTTTAGCGCACCTTTTTGAATAAACAATGCATAACATTACGACTTTTATTGCATTCTTGTTATATGTATGTGTTCATTAATGACGCCTTGCAACCGTACACTTTGGTACGACCAATACACCAGGGGCTTAAGTACCCCACGTTATGGTGTGAGAAGTCCGAACAATTTCACAAGTGCGGCACCCCGAACTTATAGCATTATATGCATCAGCTCCGAATCATGTCTTTGGTCACATGTTGGGTTTGCCCGGCTCCTATGTTTTGGTACCTTACGTTCTGCTCTATCAGCTAAGGTAGCACTAGGAGAACTACTGCGATTGTGCCCCGGTTCTGCTAGGCTAAGCACCTCAGTAGAGAAAGCTAAAACTAACTGTCATGATAAGGTGAGAGACTAGTCGCTGTTCGGCGAGGTTTCGAGTCCCTAAAGACTTATGCCGCTTAGAGCGAGGAGCCGGTCCTGTCCGGCCTAAAGGCGTGTATCGTGCCCCGAATTCAACCTTCCGAATACCAGGGGCTTCACCGAAATTTAAAATTATAGAATTCTATGGCTAAGTGAGAGTGATAAAGCATTATTAGTCCGGTTGCCTTGTTCGTTGTGCTGTGCACCTCCCTCGAAGGACCCAAAACTGGGAACAAGATTGCTCAGGTTTATCCCGAACACCCCAGCACTCGCGGCATGGGGGCAGAAGCCGAGGACTAGCCATCTCTCAGATTGGATAAACAGCCAAACAGAAGGTAATATTTTAAATTCAAACAAGCGTTGCATAACGCATATGAAACAAGTTTTCATCATACAGGATCACACGAGCAAGTTTACTAAAATATTACATCCTTTGGACATTCGTCCGCTACAAGACAGGCACCCTTCAGGACACCCTCATAATAAATTTTGGGGGTGCAATGCTCCTTGCCCTGCGGCGGTCCTTCCTTGATCAGCTTCACACGGGCGAAAGCCCGGCGTGCACCTTCGATGCAGACGAACCGCTTGACGACTTCCAGCCGTGGGCAGGCATCCACAAGCCGCCTCACCAGGCCGAAGTAGCTGTTTGGAAGGGCGTCGCCAGGCCACAGCCGGACTATAAAGCCCTTCATGGCCTATTCGGCCGCCTTGTGTAGCTCAACCAGCTGCTTTAGCTGGTCGCTCAGAGGCATCGGGTGTTCGGTCCCAGTATACTGAAACTAGAACAGCTTCTCCGTTGAGCTTCCCTCCTCGGCCTGATAAAACTGTGCGGCATCCGACACGCTGCGGGACAAATCTGCGAATGCTCTTGGAGAGCTCCGGATTCGGGTAAGTAATAGGTAATTTACTTTCACATGCTTGCTTTACATATAGAATGCCTTACCGCCGCTATTTTCTTCATCGCGTCAATCTCCTGGAGGGCCTTTTGGGCTTTGGCCTTGGCACTCTTTCCGCTCTCGAGGGCCGTGGCAAGCTCAGACTCTCGCGTCTTCGAGTCAAGCTCCAATGCCTCGTGCTTCGTCACGAGAGCCTGGAGCTCTTGCTGCACCTCGCCCACCCGAGCCTCTTGCCTTTCCCGCTCGGTGCGCTCCTTGGCCGCTTTATCTTCAGCCTCGGACAACGCTTGCTTTAGGGTCGCCACTTCGGTTGTGGCCCCTGGCAAATTCATGATGATCCTGTCATTTTTCAATCGCATTCTTTTTATACATATGCATAGACTAGGTACTACTTACCTTTGTTCTCCTCGAGCTGCCTCTTGGCAAGGCCAAACTCGTCCTTGGACCCTTTAAGGTCCTGCTTTAGTGCGGCGACCTCCGCAGTCAGTGCGGCAGAGTCCAGCAGCGAAGCCTGCATACACATATTAAAATACTTATATTAGACTCCTGCGATATTGTTTTATCCTCTGTTCGGCTTTTCTTTGTGAACACCGAACGGAGCATCAGGGGCTACTGTCTATGCGGTAATATTTTTCCTATATTTTAAACACTTTCCTCAAAGCCTATTAGAAGGCTGGCACAGGCTTCAGTCAATCTCCTCGTCGATGGAAGCGCTGCGAAGCGCTCCCAGCAGATTGTCCGGCGCCTCTGGATGGACAGAGGTCACCGGCACATGCGTCTTGCCCCTCTTGGAAGGAGGCCGCCTGCCCGAGCCCAGAACCACTGGAGGTTCCGATGCGGTGTTCGGCTGAGGGCCGAACTCGGAGCCCTCAGGGGCCTTGTTCCCTCTGCTCCCGGAGTCCGGAAGGTCGCCTTGAGGCGCCTCCGGGACTGTCTCCCCTCGACCCGGTGCCTCTTGAGACAATACCTCGGTGTCATCCGCAGGGCAAGGGGAGGTGGCGGTCGTAAGTGGATCACTATCCATATCCGACGAGCCCAGGGAGCCGTCCGACGATACATCAATACGGGCTCGTGGCGGCTTGCATAATCATATTCGGCGTTAGGGGAAGCAGTGCGACAAAGGAATGCTATGAGTTACTCTGGTATCCGAATACAACGACTTCGCTAGGGGCTTGGCCCTGAGAAGCCAGTTGTCTTCGCCCTCGGCAGCGGTGGTGGAACTGTCCGGAAGGAGAGTCCTTCCCTTCTTGGACCCTTCGGCCTCCCCAGTTGGGGCGGC
This sequence comes from Triticum aestivum, assembly GCF_018294505.1. NCBI lineage: Eukaryota > Viridiplantae > Streptophyta > Magnoliopsida > Poales > Poaceae > Triticum > Triticum aestivum. The sequence goes on along the minus strand of NC_057803.1, from coordinate 131,743,484 downwards.
CTTCCTTTTCTTGTCTCCCCATCTGAAGGGGGAGCATCTTCTTCTTCCTCCTCGTCTTCGGGGGAGGAGTGTGTCGCAGAGTTATCGGACAATGAGTCCGATGACGCCTGGCGTCGGGAACTCTTTCGGGTTCCCTTGGCCTTCTTGGTCTTCTCCGGCACCTTGTAAGGAGCCGGAGTCAACATCTTCATTAGGAGAGTGTCTGCTGGGCCTTCGGGCAAAGGAGCCGGACAGTCGATCTGTCTGGCCGTCTCCTGCCAGTCCTGTCGAAGGTACGGGAGCTTAGATCCTGCATAGAGTCAAACTATGAAAAACAAGTATCCTGTGAGAGGTGAAACAGCTTACCGCACTGGCTTGGTACTTCGCGCAGAATCCGCGATCCTCGGTAGTGGGAGGGGGAACCTTGGCACCCTTGAATAGCACCTTCCAAGCATCCTCGTGAGTTGTCTCGAAGAGCCTGTTCAGAGTTCGGTGCTGGGCCGAGTCGAACTCCCACAAGTTGAAAGCCCGTTGTTGGCACGGGAGGATCCGACTACGTTGACGAGTTTGAGCTTCTTGTTCACCATGTTTTGAATACATGTTTGGAGTCTGGTAAGCTCTCCCGAACTACCCCAGGACAGGCCCTTCTCTTGCCAGGAGGTGAGCCGCGTGGGGATGCCAGATCGAAACTCGGGGGCCGCTACCCATTTAGGGTCACGCGGCTCGGTGATGTAGAACCACCCCGATTGCCACCCCTTTACGGTCTCCACGAAGGAGCCCTCGAGCCATGTGACGTTGGGCATCTTGCCCACCATGGTGCCTCCGCACTCCGCCTGGTGGCTGCTCACTACCTTCGGCTTAACATTGAAGGTCTTCAGCCATAAGCCGAAGTGGGGCTTGATGCGGAGGAAGGCCTCGCACACGACGATAAATGCCAAGATGTTGAGGATGGAGTTCGGGGCCAGATCGTGGAAATCCAGGCCGTAGTAGAACATGAGCCCCCGGACGAATGGGTGGAGAGGGAATCCTAGTCCGCGGAGGAAATGGGTAAGGAACACTACCCTCTCATGGGGCCTGGGGGTGGGGATGAGCTGCCCCTCATCTGGGAGACGGTGCACGATGTCGTCGGGCAGGTATCCGGCTCTCCTTAGCTTCTTAATGTGTCCCTCCGTGACGGAGGAGACCATCCACCTGCCTCCTACTACGGACATGGTTGGAGAAGGTCGAGGTGGGAAATGCGGACTTGGGCGCTGGAGCTCGAGTGTGCGAAAATGGATGAGCAAAGGAGGAAGAAGGCGTGGATGAAAAGGTGAATCCTTATCCCTTTATATGGGCGGATGAAACTATGCGTCCCCACTAGCCTGGTAAAACTCGCTTATCCCCCAAGAGCCGTAATTGATGGCGCGGTTGGGTTACCCACGCCCGTATTGATGAGAATCCCGTGATAAGGGGACACGATCTCTACTTTGACAAGACGTGTCAAAAAACGGCCTCGCGTTATGTGCGGGGCTAGTTAAAGGAAACGGTTTGAATAATCACCGGGCCATGACATAATGTCGTTGCCAAAACAAGTCAGCAAATTAGATTTGTGAAAATATTATTCTCTCTACGGTGGTATGTGGAACTTATTTTGCAGGGTCGGACACTATCCTTGTATTCAGATTCTTCCGTGATGTGTACGGAGGAAGAACCCGCGTTGCAATGCCGAAGACAACACTACGCGCCAGACTCATCGTCATTGAAGCCTGGTTCAGGGGCTACTGAGGGAGTCCTGGATTAGGGGGTCTCCGGACAGCCGAATTATATCCTTTGGCCGGACTGTTGGACTATGAAGATACAAGATTGAACACTTCGTCTCGTGTCCGGATGGGACACTACTTGTCGTGGAAGGCAAGCTAGGCAATACGGATATGTATATCTCCTCCTTTGTAACCGACCTTGTGTAACCCTAGCCCGCTCCGGTGTCTATATAAACCGGAGGGTTTTAGTTCGTAGGACAATATATAATCATACCATAGGCTAGCTTCTAGGGTTTAGCCTCCCTGATCTCGTGGTAGATCTACTCTTGTACTACCCATATCATCAATATTAATCAAGCAGGACGTAGGGTTTTACCTCCATTAAGAGGGCCCGAACCTGGGTAAAACATCGTGTTCCCTGCCTCCTGTTACCATCTACCTTAGACGCACAGTTCGGGACCCCCTACCTGAGATCCGCCGGTTTTGACACCGACAGCCGCATTGGTCCTAGACACAATCATTGACGGATTTCACCTCACTCGAGTCCTTATGGATGGCGGCAGCAGCCTAAACCTGCTTTATCAGGACACAGTGCGCAAAATGGGTATAGACCCCTCAAGGATCAAACCCACAAAAACGACCTTTAAAGGCGTCATACTAGGTGTAGAGTCCCATTGCACAGGTTCAGTCGCATTGGAAGTGGTCTTCGGATCCCCGGATAACTTCCGAAGTGAAGAATTAATCTTCGACATAGTCCCGTTCCGAAGTGGCTACCATGCACTGCTCGGGCGAACCGCATTTGCAAGATTCAATGCGGTACCGCATTATGCATATCTCAAGCTCAAGATGCCAGGACCTCGGGGGGTCATCACAGTCAATGGAAACACAGAGCGCTCTCTCCGCATGGAGGAGCACACTGCGGCCCTCGCAGCAGAAGCGCAAAGCAGCCTCTTAAGGCAATCCACTAGTTCGGTGATTAAGGACCCGGACACCTCCAAGCGCACCCGGAGTAATCGGCAACTGGACCGCCTGGCACGTTCCGAGCTCGCATAGCAATGCGGCCCCCACCCCGGTCCCAGCCGAGCGACGAACTCTGTGCCACACGTACATAATTACGCATTAAAAATACCATGGGCATAGGTTGGGAGGGGGGCACGACTATGACACGCTCCAAGACGCGGCTTAAACCGCACTAGGGGCTTCCCGCTTTGTTATTTTTCTCTTTCAGGACGTTAATCTCTCGAAACCCTGTTCGGCAGCATGATTGCCGAACACATGATGCAGCAACCAAGGAGGTAGAAAGCTACGTCACACCATCAAACTCCCAGGTGGATTACGATAACGAGTGAAATACTTGCTTTAATCCCATTCCTCAGCTTGCCCTTGGAAGGGACATGTCAAATAGTCCTACTTTTTGCTTATCGCACTACTTGTATCATTCTGCTCTAACGCACCTTTGTGAATAAACAATGCATAGCATTAAGACTATTATTGCATTCTTCCTTTATATATATATATATATGTACATTCATGACATCTAGCACCCGTACACTCTGGTACAACCAATACGCTAGGGGCTTAAGTATACCCCATAATAGGGCGTGAGAAGTCCGAAGACTTTCGACAGTGCGGCACCCCGAACTTATAGCATTATATGCATCAGCTCCGAATCATGTCTTGGGTCAATAGTTGGGTTTGCCCGGCTCCCATGTTTTGGTACCTTACATTCCGCTATATCGGCTAAGGTAGCACTGGGAGAACTACTGCGATTGTGCCCCGGTTCTGCTGGGCTAAGCACCTGAGTAGAGAAAGCTAAAACTGACTGTCATGATAAGGCAAGAGACTGGTCGCTGTTCGAGAGGTCTCAAGTCCCTAAAGACTTATGATGCTTAGAGCAAGGAGTCGGCTCTGTCCGGCTTAAGGCGTGTATAGCGCCCCAAAATCGGCCTTCCGAATACTAGGGGCTTCGCCAAAATTTAAAATTATAGAATTCTATGGCTAAGTGAGAGTGATAACGCATTATAGTCCTATTGCCTTGTTCATTGTGCTGAGCACCTCCCTCGAAGGACCCAAAAATGGGAACAAGAGTGCTCAGGTTTATCCCGAACACCCCAGCACTCATGGCGCGGGGGCAGAAGCCGACGACTAGCCATCTCTCAGATTTGATAAACAGCCGAACATAAGGCAATATTTTAAATTCAAACAAGCGTTGCATAGTGCATATGAACAAGTTTTCATAATACATGATTATATGAGCAAGTTTATTCAAATATTACATCATGCGTACACTCTTCTGCTACAAGACAGGCACCCTTTAGGACACTCTCATAGTACATCTCGGGGTGGCGATGCTCCTTGCCCTGCAGCGACCCTTCCTTCACCAGCTTCACGGCATCCATCTTGGCCCATTGCACCTTCACACGGGCGAAAGCCCGGCGTGCACCTTCGATGCATACAGACCGCTTAATGACTTCTAGGCGTGGGCAGGCATCCACAAGCCGCCTCACCAGGCCGCAGTAGCTATTGGGAAGGTCGGCTCCAGGCCACATCCGGACTATAAAGCCCTTCATGGCCTGTTCGGCCGCCTTGTGCAGCTCGACTAGTTGCTTAAGCTGGTCGCTCAAAGGCATCGGGTGTTCGGTCCTAGTATACTAAGACCAGAACAACTTCTCCGTTGAGCTTCCCTCCTTGGCCTGGTAAAACTGTGCGGCATCCGACACGCTGCGGGGCAAATCTGTGAATGCTCCTGGAGAGCTCCGGACTCGGGTAAGTAACAAGTAATTTACTTTCACATGCTTGCTTTGCATATTGAATGCCTTACCCATCGCTATCTTCTTCATCACATCAATCTCCTGGAGGGCCTTTTGGGCTTCAGCCTTGGCACTCTTTGCACTCTCAAGGGCCACGGCAAGCTCGGACTCTCGTGTCTTCAAGTCAAGCTCCAATGCCTCGTGCTTCGTCACGAGAGCATGGAGCTCTTGCTGCACCTCGCCCACCCATGCCTCTAGTTTTTCCCGCTCAGTGCGCTCCTGGGCCGCTTTGTTTTCGGCCTCAGACATCTCTTGCTTCAGGGTTGCCACCTCGGTCATGGCCCCTGGCAAATTAAAGATGATCCTGTCATTTTGCAATCGCATCCTTTTTGTATATATACACATCTATAGACTAGGTATTACTTACCTTTGTTCTCCTCGAGATGCCTCTTGGCAAGGCCGAGCTCTTTCTTGGACCCTTCGAGGTCCTGCTTCAGTACGGCGACCTCCACAGTCTGTGCGGCAGAGGTCAGCAGGGAAGCCTACATACGCATATAGACATACTTATATTAGACTCCTGCAGATATTAGTTGATCCTCTATTCGGCATTTCTTTTTGAACACCAAACAAAGCATCAGGGGCTACTGTCTATGCGGTAATATTTTTTCTATATTTCAAATACTTACCTCAAAGCCTGTTAGAATGCTGGCACAGGCTTCAGTCAGTCCGCTCTTGGCGCACTGAACCTTCTGGATCACCGCACTCATAATAGTGCGGTGCTCTTCGTCGATGGAAGCGCTGCGAAGCGCTCCCAATAGACTGTCTGGTGCCTCTGGATGGACAAAGGTCACCGGCACGAGCGTCTTGCCCCTTTTGGAAGGAGGCGGCCTGCCCGAGTCCGGAACCACTGGAGGTTCCGGCGCAGTGTTCGGCTGAAGGCCGAACTCGTAGCCCTCGGGAGCCTTAACCCCTCTGCTCCCGGAGTCCGGAAGGTCGCCATGAGGCGCCTCCGGGACTGTCTCCCCTCGACCCGGTGCCTCTTGAGACAGCACCTCAGCATTATCCGTAGGGCAAGGGGAGGTGGCGGTCGGAAGTGGATCGCTATCCATATCCGACGAGTCCAAGGATCCGCCCAACGAAGATACGTCGATACGGGCTTGTGGCAGTCTGCATAATCACAATCGGCGTTAGGAAAAGCAATGCGACAAAGGTATGTTATGAGTTACTCTGGTATTCGAATACTTACGACTTTGCCAGGGGCTTGGCCCTAAGAAGCCACTCGTCTTCGCCTTCGGCGGCGGTGATGGAGTAGTCCGGAAGGAGGGTCCTCCCCTTCTTGGACCCTTCGCCCCCCCGGTTGGGGCGGCCTTCCTTTTCTTGTCTCCCCCGACTAGAGGGGGAGCATCTTCATCTTCCTCCTCGTCTTCGTGGGAGGAGTGCGTTGTAGAGTCATCGGACGAGGAGTCTGATACCACCTGGCGTCGGGAACTCTTTCGGGTTCCCTTGGCCTTCTTCTTGGTCTTCTCCGGCACCTTGTAAGGAGCCAGAGTCAGCATCTCCGTCAGGAGAGCGTCCGCGGTGTCTTTGGGCAGAGGGGTCGGACAGTCGATCTTCTCCGATGCCCCCACCCATTCCTGTCAAAGGCGTGGGAGCTCAGACCCCGTGCATGGTTAAACTATGGGAAGTAAAATCCTACCAGATGTACAAAACTTACCGGATTCGCAGGGCGCTTCGCACTTAGCCCGCGGTCCTCGGTGAGAGAGGGAGGGACCTTGGCACCCTTGAACAGCACCCTCCAAACGTCCTTCCGCGTAATGTCAAAGAGCTCGCTCAGAGTCTGGTGCTGGGCCGGGTCGAACTCCCACAAGTTGAAATCCTGTTGTTGACACGGGAGGATCCGGCGGAAGAGCATGACCTGGACTATGTTGACAAGCTTGAGCTTCTTGCTTGCCATATTCCGGATACATTTCTGGAGTCCGTCGAGCTCCACCGATGAACCCTAGGATATGCCCTTCTCTTTCCAGGAGGTGAGCCACGTGGGGATTCCGGATCGAAACGCGGGGGCCGCCACCCAGTTGGTGTCACGCGGCTCGGTGATGTAGAACCACGCCGATTGCCACCCCTTTATGGTCTCCACGAAGGAGCCTTCAAGCCATATAACATTGGGCATCTTGCCCACCATGGCTCCGACGCATTCTGCTTGTTGGCCTCCCACCACCTTCGGTTTGATATTGAAGGTCTTCAGCCACAGGCCGAAGTGGGGCCGGATGTGGAGGAAAGCCTCACACACGACGATGAACGCCAAAATGCTGAGGATGAAGTTCGGGGATAGATCATGAAAGTCCATCCCGTAGTAGAACATAAGATCATGGACGAATGGATGGAGGGGAAACCCTAGTCCGCGGAGGAAGTGGTGGAGGAAGACTACCCTCTCGTGAGGTTCCGGGGTGGGGACGATCTGCCCCGCAGCGTGCAGCCGGTGCGCGATATTCGCGGATAAGTATCTGGCTCCGCGCAACTTTTTGATGTGTCCCTCCGTGACGGAGGAAGCCATCCACTTGCCTCCCACTCCGGACATGTTTGGAGAAGGTTGAGGAGGACGATGTGGACTTGGGCGTTGGAGCTCGAGTGCGCGAGAATGGATGAGCAAGGAGGAAGAAGGCGTGGGTAGAAAAAGGATAAAACTTATCCCTTTATAAAGGCGGTCGAAACTATGCGCCCCCACTAGCCTGTTAAAACTCGCTTATCCTCCAAGCGCCATAATTGATGGCGCGGTTGGGTTACCCACGACCGTATTGATGAGAATCCCATAATAAGAGGGACACGATCTCTGGTTTGACAAGACATGTTAAGAAACTGCCCCATGTTATGTGCGGGGCTAGTTAAAGAAAAACAGTTCGAATAATCACCGAGCCATGGCATGATGTCATGTTGCCAAAATGTGTCAGCAGATTAGATTTGTGGAAATATTATTCTCTCTACGGCGGTATGTGGAACTTGTTTTGCAGGGTCGGACACTATCCTTTTATTGAGACTCTTCTGTGGTGTATCCGGAGGAGGAACCCGCCTTGCAATGCCGAAGACAACACTGCGCGCCGGACTCATCATCATTGAAGCCTGGTTCAGGGGCTACTGAGGGAGTCCTGGATTAGGGGGTCTCCGGACAGCCGGACTATATCCTTTGGCCGGACTGTTGGACTATGAAGATACAAGATTGAAGACTTCGTCCCGTGTCCGGATGGGACTCTACTTGGCGTGGAAGGCAAACTAGGCAATACAGATATGTATATCTCCTCCTTTGTAACCGACCTTGTGTAACCCTAGCCCCCTCCGGTGTCTATATAAACTGGAGGGTTTTAGTCCGTAGGACAACATACAATCATACCATAGGCTAGCTTCTAGGGTTTAGCCTCTCCGATCTAGTGGTAGATCAACTCTTGTAATACTCATATCATCAAGAATAAATCAAGTAGGACGTAGGGTTTTACCTCCATCAAGAGGTCCCAAACTGGGGTAAAACATCGTGTCCCCTGCCTCCTGTTACCATCCGCCTTAGACACACTGTTCGGGACCCCCTACCCGAGATCCGCCGGTTTTGACACCGACAATGGCCGAACTGGCCATGAAGGATTTAATAATCCGACTATGGCCAGCCGAAGCTATACCTAGCAGTTATTTTGGCCTCGTGAAGCGGGTGGTGGAGGATTTTCCGCGGCTAGACATCGTCAAGCGATCTGTCTGCATCAAGGGTGCCCGCATGGCCTTCTCTCATTGCAAGATGTGGTGGGCGAAGATGGATGCAGTCTTGGTGGCCCAGGGGCCGCCGGAGGGCAAGGAGCACCGCACACCCGAGCGATATTTTGCGGATGTCCTAGAGGGATCTCGACTTCTAGCAACGCAGTGCGGGAAGGATGTTATTCTCGAATAAATACATTCATATTTTGCCTTGTATGATGAAAACAAAGCCGTTGTGTAATATAATTATTATTATGTTTTAATTGTAATATCCTCCTGTGCGGCCGTGTTGTATGAAATCTAAGGGTTGGCCAGTCATCGGCTTCTGCCCTCACATAGGTAGTACGGCGGTGTTCGGGATGGTATCTAAACAATCTTGATCCAATTATATGGTCCTTGAAGGAGTTGTTTAGCACAACGAACCAGGCAACCAGACTACACGGCTTGAACACCCTCACTTAGCCATAGGAGTTTTATAATAAAACATAGGCGCAGCCCCTGGTATACGAACAAGGGTGCTGTCAGTGTCTGATTGCGAAGTACCGATCCTTCGCGTAATGCGGAAAAATCTCCAACGATTTGAGACCTCCGAACAGCTGACCGGCTCTCGCCGCATCATGACAGTCAGTTTTCGGCTTTCTCTACTGAGGTGCTCATTCGGTTTAGACCAGGGCACAATCACAGTAGTTCTCCCTTTACTACCCTAGACGATGTAGCGGAATGTAGGATAGCAAGCACAGGAGCCGGGCAACCCAACTATTGACCAAAAACATGATTTGGAGCCAACGCATATAATGCTAAATTCGAGGTGGCAAACTATACTTACAAGAAGTGTTTGGACTTTTGTTGCCGTAATGTGGGGTGCTATAAAGCCCCTAGAAAACATCAAAATGTACCAAAGTGTACTGGTGCTACCTGATGGGGTTATCCACATGGAAACTGAAAAAATAAAGCAAAGATAGAAAGAAAACAGAAAAGATGTAAAGGTAAAAAGCTGGGGTCCTACAGCTCGAGCTACAAACTGTTTTCATTGTAATGTAATTAGTACATCAAGGCGCATTGATACAAGTAGTGCAATAAGCAACATGCTATTTAACATGCTGAAACCAGGGAAGAGCTGCATGTGGTTCCTGGAAGACAGGTAGAGTTATCGTTAACGGAATCACCTAAAAAGTCCCATATGTCTGCGCTCCTCGCCATCTTGGTGTGTTTATCCTTCAAGAGGACCGATAACCAGACCACCCGATGGGGTCTGTGGGATTAAAACCTGAAATAAAAGAAGCAAAAGTGAAAGTATGTGTGTATCCGATGTCGTTGAGCCGTGCCGTGGATCACAAGCTAGCTATGCCTCCATCGATGCCCATGGAATTTTGAGTGCGTACTTATGTATGTGTGGCACACATGCCACCACTTGATCGGGACTAAGACGGAGGCTGGATTGCTAGTCGAGCTCCTGACGATCCGAGCTCTCCTGCTTCAAAGTAGTCCGGATCTTCTTAAGGGTGTCCGAGGGCTCGGCAGCCGAATGAAGGTTCTGCTTAAGAAGGACGCTTTGTCTTCTGCTGCTAGGGCAGCTGTGTGCTCTTCTGTACGGAGAGAGCGTTCTGTATTTCCATTGACTATTATGACGCTGCATGGGCCGGGCATTTTGAGCTTGAGATAAGCATAGTGTGGAACTGCATTGAATCAAGCAAACACAGTTCGTCCGAGCAGTGCATGATAGCCGCTACGGAATAGGACGATATCGAAGAGTAACTCCTCGCTTCGGAAGTTGTCCGAAGATCTGAAGACAACCTCTAATTTGATTAAGCTCGTACAATGGGCCTCTACGCCTGGAATGACTCCTTTAAAGGTGGTCTTTGTAGGCTTGATCCTTGATGGGTTAATGCCCATTTTTCACGATGTATCCTGATAGAGCAGATTAAGGCTGCTACCGCCGTCCATGAGGACACGAGTCAGGTGGAACCCATCAATTATTGGGTCTAAGACCAGTGCGGCTGAGCCTCCGTGACAGATGTTGGTCGGGTGATCCCAACGATCAAAGGTGATCGGGCATGACGACCATGGATTGAATTTTGGGGCGACTGGCTCTATCACGTAGACGTCCTTGAGCGCACGCTTGCGCTCCCTCTTGGGATGTGGGTGGCATATATCATGTTCACTATTTTGACCTAAGGGGGAAATTTCTTTTGTCCCACTGTGTTCGGTTGTCGTGGCTCTTCGTCATCGTCCTCGCTTTGCGATCCCTTTTCCCTGTTCTCGGCGTTTAATTTGCAGGCATATTTGAAAACCCAACACTCTCTATTTGTAGGATTAGGAGGCTTGTCGGGGGTGCCGTGAATCTGGCATGGACGATCAAGTATGCGGTCCAAGGTGGATGGGCCCGAATTGTTATTTTGGAATGGCTTCTTCTGCTGACCAGACTTAGAGCTGCTGAATCCGGTGTTGACCGCTGTATCATCGGTGTTGTCACTGTTGTTTCGGTGCTTGTATCTATTACGTCGAGACTTGTCTTTGTTGCTTTTAACTTCAGGGGTGCTGGCGTCGCTTGCATTGTTTTTGCTACAGGCCAACCAACTGTCCTCGCCCGCACAAAAGCAGGCCATGAGTGCCATGAGGGCTGCCATGGATTTTGGATTTTCTTGGCTGAGGTGGTGAGCGAGCCATTCGTCGCGGATGCTATGCTTAAAAGATGCTAGAGCTTAGGCGTCCGGACAGTCGACAATTTGGTTCTTTTTGTTGGGGAACGTTGCAGAAAACAAAAAATTTTCCTACGGTTTCACCAAGATCCATCTATGAGTCCATCTAGCAACGAGTGATCAGATTGCATCTACATACCTCTGTAGATCACGCGCGGAAGCGTTCAAAGAACGGGGATGAGGGAGTCATACCCGACGTGATCCAAATCACCGGAGATCCTAGCGCCGAACGGACGGCACCTCCGTGTTCAACACACGTACGGTCAGCGTGACGTCTCCTTCTTCTTGATCCAGCAAGGGGGGAGGAGAGGTTGATGAAGAACCAGCAGCACGACAGCGTGGTGGTGGATGCAGGAGTCACCGCAGCAGGGCTTCGCCGTTCTACTACGAGAGGGAGAGGTGTAGCAGGGGAGAGGGAGGTGCCAAGAGTCAAGGGTGCGGCTGCACCTCCCCCCTTTATATAGGCTCCCCAAGGGGGGCGCCGGCCCTAGGAGATGGGATCTGTCACAGCCCCAGATCAGCCCCTGTTTGTTTTTGCTTTAGCATCCATGCAACATGTTTAAATTTTATGAAATTTGAAATGGGGATGACCAAGCCCTAGCACCAAAGCATTGCAAATAGGTTCAACTTCAAAATATTTTCAAGAACCCAAATTGGTTTGCAAAAATGTTCATGATTACTGGAAAAGGGTGAAAACCATATCCAGAGATGATGGATATTTTTCCAAGACATTTTTGGATTTTTGATTAAACCATATTGTATTTGAATTGGGGCATTTAAATACTGTTAATATTTTTAAATGCTCCAACAATTCTGAAAATAGTTGAGGGCCTCTGTAATAATTCAGTTAATGTCCACAATTATTCTCAGGATTTATAAAAAAATGATTTAGTGTCTAAAACTAAATCAAAACAAACTACAGAAAATAGAAATAGAAAAGAGGAAATAAAAGAAAGGGAGAGAAGGCCACCAGGCCACCTACCTAACTTACCTGGCGCCCACTTACCTGGCCCAGCACGGCCCAGCCCATCTCCACTCCCCCTGTCGTCTTCCTCCTCGCCAGAAGGACCGAGGCGTGGCGCGCGCCCGAGAGGCCTCGGCCACCTCCTGCTTCCCCTGGCCACCTCCTGCTTCCTCCTCGACGCCCCGGTGACGCCACGCGCCTCCCCGACCCCCTCTCACCTCTCCCTCACTCGCTGCACCCTCTCTCCCTCCCCTGACTCCCTTCCCCGAGCTCACCCGAGAGTCGCCGTCGCCGCCGTTCGCCATAGCCGCAGCCACCAGCCCTCCCTCGCCCTTCCGCCAGTTCCAGAAGCTCCGCCGCTGACCTCTACACCGTCCCCGCCAAGCCACACGAGCGGACGCGCCCTGCAGCGGCTTCCCCGACCTCTTCTTCAAGCTTCGGCCGCCGAGATCGCCGGCGACCGTGTGCCCTCCCTGACGCCTCCCCGAGCTCCCCGAGGCCACCGTCGCAACCCCTGTGAGCCTCCGGTCGATTCCCCTCTTCTCCCCGCGTCGATTTCGCGCCCTAGCCACAGATGCACATAGCCGAGTTGTGCTCGCCGCCGGCGAAGTCGTCACCATGGCTTGAGCAAGCCCAGCTTGCCCCTGAGCATGTCATCGCGCTCGCGCTGCTCCCAGGAGCCGATCTAGCCCACCCGTTCGTCTCACCGTGCACCACAACGCCGATTCCAAGCACACCCGAACTCCGGCCGCCGCCTTGGAGCTCGCCGTCGTCGGCTCCGGCCACCATAGGTCCGGCCACCACCACCGTTCGACGCGCGCCACTGCGTGCGTTTGAATGCAACTAACCGCGCCCGAAATGATGCCCTGAGGGCGATTTCCGAAGCCCGCCGCCGCATCTGGCCTCGCCGGCGTCATGTCGCCGGTGGGGTTGACCCACTTGACCACGGCGGAACCCCCCCTGGGTCGATGACAGGTGGGGCCAGCCCCTGTTAATTAGTTTAGGTGTTAGATTAGTTAACACTAATTAAGTTAGTTAATTATTTAAGCCACTGACATGTGGGCCCAGCCCTGCTGACATTTTCGTTAGTATTAGTTTAACCCTAATCAACCCAGTTAACCAACTGAGTCACTGACACGCGGGACCCACTGTCAGGTTTGACCTGGACCCGCCTAGTTGACCTGCTGACATCAGCATGACCTAGTGCTGACGCAATAAATCATTTTCTGGTTTTAAAATAATTCAGGAAATTCCAGAAAATTGTATAAACTTCTAAAAATCATAGAAATTCAACCGTAACTCCAAATTAAATAATTTATATATGAAAAATTATCAGAAAAATTCAAGGAATCCATCTGTACCATTTTCATGCATGTTAGAACAACTTATAGCTGCTGTTTAGCACAAATCAATTAAATGGCATTTGAATAATCACATATGGTGTTTGAATTTGAATCTTGTATTCAAACCAACTTCATTTAACCTGTTGCTAGTTGCATTAGCCCAAAACACACTCATATTGCCATGTCATGAGCATGCATCATATTGTTGCATCGCATTGATTGTGTTCTCTCTTGTTTGCCGGTATTTGTCCCCTCTCGGTAGACGATGTTCCGACGATGTGATCGTTGACACTGATGAAGACTCAATGTTATCTTCAGAAGTGCCAGGCAAGCAAACCCCCCCTTGTTCATTCCGATAAAATCCCACTCTCTCGCTCCTGCTCTCTTTTACTGCATTAGGACAACATCGATTCATCTGTTACTTGCTGCGGTAGCTGAACCCCTTTATCCTCTGCATGACCTGTCATTCCACAGTAATTAGATGAAACCCACTAGCATGAGTAGGAGTTGTTTGAGCCCTGTTGTGCCTACTCATTCATGCTTGTTTGTCATGCCTGCTACTGCTTAGAGTCGAGTCAGGTCTGATTCATCCGGGATGAATCAGAGGTGTGTGAACATGTCCTACGGTGTGTGAGCTAAGCGTGTGAACACGATTTGGTAAAGGTAGCGGTGAGAGGCCATGTAGGAGTACATGGTGGGTTGTCTCATTGCAGCCGTCCTCAGGAACTGAGTTCTGTGTTTGTGATCCATGATTCAGCTACTACCACGCATTGGGCCCGAAACCAATGGACCCTCTCGGCTTCTTGATCACCCTTGTCCTCTGTCCAGGAGTTGCAAGTAGTTTCTGGTGTTTGTAGTATGCTGGAGGCCGTGGGCAGCGCTGACCGGAGGGGTGGGCTGTGATGCGGTAGGCACGTGGCCGGGTATACCGGGCGCCCGTTTGGTGTCACGGAACCCTGTTCACATCGTTTGGGGCTGTGAGCGAAACTCCGGCCGGATCTCCTCATGGATGGAACCCGAATAGGCGATAAACCTGGACTAGAGACTCGAGTGTTTAGGTAGGCCGTGGCCGACACCCACGTTGGGCTTCCGCTTGAAGGTTGCCGAGTACATGTCGTGTAAACGGCGGTAAGTGGTGAGAGCGTGTGTGAAGAAGTACACCCCTGCAGGGTTAACATCATCTATTCGAATAGCCGTGTCCGCGGAAAAGGACTTCTGGGTTGCTTATATCAGTTCATAGACAAGTGAAAGTGGATACTCTAAAATACGCAAGATAAGCGTGAGTGCTATGGATGGCGTTCTCGTAGGGAGACGGGAGCGGATCCATAGTGGTGTATTGATATGGTGAATATGTGGACTCGTGTGCGCCACCTCAAAAGAGTTACTTGCAGTCGTAGTTCAGGATAGCCACCGAGTCAAAGCTGGCTTGCTGCAGTTAAACCCCACCATCCCCTTTGTTGATAATGATGCATATGTAGATAGTTCTGATGTAAGTCTTGCTGGGTACATTTGTACTCACGTTTGCCTATTTATGTTTTTGCAGAGAGACTTCGGTCTCGCTAGTAGTTCCGCGTGGACTTCGACGTTTAGCTTGTTACCTCAGCTACGATCTTGTGCCTCGGCAGGATTTGGTAGATAGTCAGGCTTCTCAGCCTTTTCTTTGTAGATGTCTGTACTCAGACATGTTGAGCTTCCGCTTGTGCTTTGATCTGTATGCTCTGAATGTTGGGTCATGAGACTCATGTTTGTAATATCTCGCTCCTCGGAGCCTATTGGATAAATACTTGAGTCGTAGAGTCATGTTGTGATGCCATGTTGTGTTTGCACATATCGAGCATATTGTGTGTATGTTATTGAAATGCTTGGTATGTGTGGGATCTGACTATCTAGTTGTTTATCTTTAGTAGCCTCTCTTACCGGGAAATGTCTCCTAGTGTTTCCACCGAGCCATGGTAGCTTGCTACTGCTCCGGAACACTTAGGCTGGCCGGCATGTGTCCTTCTTCGTTCCTGTGTCTGTCCCTTCGGGGAAATGTCACGCGATGAATACCGGAGTCCTGTTAGCCCGCTACAGCCCGGTTCACCGGAGTCCTGCTAGCCCAGTGCTACAGCCTGAATTCACTCGCTGATGACCGACACGTTCGATGCTGGGTCATGGATGCCTGTCCCTGTAAGTCTGTGCCACTTTGGGTTTACAACTAGCCATGTCAGCCCGGGCTCCTTATCATATGGATGCTAGCGACACTATCATATACGTGTGCCAAAAGGCGCAAACGGTCCCGGGCAAAGGTAAGGCGACACCCGTGGGAATACCGTGCGTGAGGCCGCAAAGTGATATGAGGTGTTACATGCTAGATCGATGTGGCATTGAGTCGGGGTCCTGACAGCGTTGGTATCAGAGCTTGACTGCCTGTAGGATTACCAAGCCAAACTGGTCGAAGTTGAGTCTAGAAATTCTTTAGTTATATAAGGGAATTGATTGTGGGATGGAACGTAAGGCTCTTTTTACTCCTTATACCTCATGGCCTTCTGATCTGAGTCATCATCTTCTCTTCTACGGGGATTAAGAACTAGGCTATCTCTCCTTTCTATTAGGATCACGTGTTACTAATCAGTGGACTTATAAGATTGTTGGATTTAAGTCTCAGTTCAGTTCCTACTACTTCCGTATGTTAATTGTTGATCTCGGAACCTTGATATTGTGCTTCTGAGTGGTTATGCCACCATTTTGTAGTATGTCTCAAATCTTTGCTGAGCATTTACAGCCGTTATGCTGTCCGAGTCATCCCAGGTTTCTAAATAGTCTGAAGCAATTTGCAAATTCCTTCCTCCCGTTTCGATGTTCCTTTGGGCCAGATTAACCACACTAATCGGTGAGTTGAGGTACTTTATTGCCTTGACATATATGTTGGAGCTGGTATTATGACCCTAGGTGTCTTAGGGGATCATCTAGTAATTTAGCCATGATTTGTGTCCCAGTGTGATGATTCTGGCCATCATTCTCGTAAGCATCCCGTGATGCCACTAGTAGTAGGTATTCTACTCCTTGGGTTTTGAACCCGAAATTCACCCTATTTACTTCATGTTGATAGTAATTGCTAGCTCCCTTAGGTTATTAGTAACCTTTGCGATAGTCCTTGAAGTCCGTGGTATCTTCTTCTTCCAAATACCATGAACTACTTATGGCAGAAGTTCCTCGTTGAACTGAACGATCACAACCAGAGTGCTCTTGATGAGTTCTCCATTATATATTGTGGCTCTGCCAGTTCTACCTTTCTACATGGGTTATCCGGAAGAAATATGTTGAACTTCGTTCGACATGCTAAACCATGCATCCACAACTCAGGAAATCATATGTTCTTTTGAGTTGTCCCTCTGTAGTTGTATTTGACCCTTGTCCAGCAGTTGATAGTCAAGTTGATGTCATGCATTCGTGTTCACCGATGCTCGTTATTCTTGTGGTCCGTCAAGCCGTTCTAGTTCGGAATGACTAGGAGAAACAAACTCCAGTACCTCTTCCATATCCAGGATTGGGTCAAAGAAGTTGTGCTCCACAGAACAAATTGCTAATTCAGCTTTTGTTCTGCTCTACCTTGGAGTATTACCATCTTTTATATCGGGATTGTTATAGGAATTGCACACCATCCTATGAACCCTTGGTACAGTGATACTTCTTGCCATCATTGTTCATTCCTCGGTTCCTGTGTTATTGCAACCGGAATACCGATAAATGAATTGTGATGTGTGAAATCAATACTCCCAGCAACCTCGTTGCTTGGTAGTTAAAGGATAATAATTTCATTCTTAGCGTGTTGGTTTTTGAATCAGCCTTCTAAGACTGATCGTGCTACCTAGTCCTTATTTCGGTGCACCCTTCGATTGATGAGTTAGGATCTTGTCAAGTCCTCACTCATTTGATCATATCGTCTTGCCCTCAAAAGCGAGATTGTTCTCGAGCTTAGTAACATACCGGTGGTTCGTGATTTTCTGAATGTCTTCTCGGAAGTATCACCAGGTCGTCACCTGACCGTTATGTTGAGCTCGTGATCAAGTTGGTTTCTTATGGACCACCTTCTCTCCAAGAATCGGTGTTAGATATCCCTGAGCTAGTTGGTTAAGCTGGACAACAACTTGGAGAGTTGGAAGATAAAAGCTTGTCTGACTTAGTTCGTTCCAAAGGGATATTCTTGTGTAGTGTGTGTTGAAGAAAGATGATATCTTCATCGATTGGTCCCTGTGATCAGTTGTTGGACCTATTGTCTTATCAATCCTTTGATTTGAGTGTGGGCCATCGTCAAGTCAAATCAGTACCAACGATGCTCGTAATGTTGTCTTACTCGTGGTTGATCCCTCGAGCATACACCATTATATCTTTTGGGTCTGACCAATGCTATCACTTGTTCACATAATTATGGAATTCCATTTACATGGAAATCTCGATGAGTTGTTGTTGAGCCCATCAGCAGCATTTTGTCTCTCCCATGAGTCATGTTGAACATCAACCTAGTGTTGGAAACTTGTGTAAGCATTCCTTCGTGTTTCGTTCATGAAGCATATGTTTGGATGAAGGTAGTGACTTCCTTTAATTCATGTGCATCTGATGCAAGTTGCCGCCGTGGATTCGAGAAAGTCAATGTTGCTTTCTTTGGAATCATTCCAAATCAGTCATGCACACGTGCGAAGAATTCTGTGGTTTGAAGACTTGCAACCTTCAATCTATATGTATCCCTAGCACACCAAGCCACTGATTGATTTGCTCAAGGAGAAGGAGTTCCTTCATAAGAGCTAATCCGGACTTATGTAAGGACTTCGATATCCTCGATGATGGTTCCCAACTTGAACTCGGTAGTGTTTTATTGTAAGACTACCACGTGGTCATGCTTGTCTAGGACATCGTGTTCACACGTGTGTAGCAGAACCAGCTCATGTTTTGGAGCTTACTATCGTAGTTCATTCCCCGAGAATCTCGCAACGTCATCTCGTCGATTTGTGTTGCAAACTTTCGTTTTTCTTCCTAGACTCGATGAGTCTGGAATATCCTGACACCAACCAGATCTGAATCTCAGGCAGATATGATGGTTTGGAACATTTTCCAAGAACTATAATATCGATCCCTTGGAAACCGGTAAAGTGGATGTCGTGGCCAACACATCCAGCCGGAAGACCTGTTATTATAATATCTTGATTTGAGGAAGTTGGCCACCTCCCCATAGGGATTTCGTAGGATTTACTCCCTAGTTGCCCCTATGGATTTCTGTGTTCCGAAGTCCGACCTTTTTACTTGATGTTCTAGATATCAAACCATATCTATGAATGGGTTACACTAGCACATCAAGGAGAACATTAGAAGCGGAGTGCTAAATGTCTCTCGGTCGATCATCCAGATTTCATTCCCTTGGCCTCGCTAAGGTGAAATCTGAGAAAGTGTTATCCTCCTTTGCATCTGCATCGTCCATCGCTATTCATCATGGTAGTATGTTGTGTTGTCAGCACCCTTGACACGGATGTTGATAAAACCTTGATGATTGTGGAAATGCTCAAGTTCTTGAGAGCACGCACAAGCGTTACGTGTTATCATCGGCTCTAACTGGGATTACTCTCAGTTTCCTCGGCAATGCTATGACCTTCTCAAACAGTGAATTCACTCTCTATTGTTGGGTTCTTACCCAGTTACCAGAATCATTCCCAGCATTTGCATTTTGTTCCCAGCTTGCACCGCCAATGTGCCATTCTACCATGGGTCTCTTCCATTTCCGGTGATAAGCAAATTCATCCATTACGTTGTCTTCAACAAGGTAATCCACATCATCCAAGTCCGAGTATGCCATTCTACCGAACCCCTCTAAATGACCGATTATGATTTGTCCTAGGCTGGTTTAAAGAGTTTCAATGATCTCTGAATCAAAGGTAATTCTTTTTGCCACTTAAGGGGATATATCTTCGAGTCACCATCCCTAAGGTGCCCCATTATGGTATCATGGCAATTCAATTCCTCGCTACGTTGACAACCGATCACCACATTCTTAAGTCTGGAATTGTTGTCTACTTAGCGAACCCTCGTCATCTTCCTCACTCCATTTCTTCAGATCTGTGCTTCATCTCTCAGCTCAAGAGATGTTGCTATGTCTCATCCCGAGAGTTACTCCTGAGTTGTTCGACCTCCGAGAAGAACGATTCTTTTAGGGTCTTTCCTTTCCTCTCGTTGTCATGTTAGTTGGAGTTCTCAGAGCAAGACTTCGAGAAAATGATGGTGAACAAATCAACGTTCAGTTGAAGTGCAACCTGGATCGTGAAGATTGTACTAGTTTGCGTTCCCCCTTCACCTTACCCTACGCTTGAATCTCGGGACGAGATTTTTGTTTAGTGGGGGTGAGCTGTCACAGCCCCAGATCAGCCCTTGTTTGTTTTTGCTTTAGCATCCATGCAACATGTTTAAATTTTATGAAATTTGAAATGGGGATGACCAAGCCCTAGCACCAAAGCATTGCAAATAGGTTCAACTTCAAAATATTTTCAAGAACCCAAATTGGTTTGCAAAAATGTTCATGATTACTGGAAAAGGGTGAAAACCATATCCAGAGATGATGGATATTTTTCCAAGACATTTTTGGATTTTTGATTAAACCATATTGTATTTGAATTGGGGCATTTAAATACTGTTAATATTTTTAAATGCTCCAACAATTCTGAAAATAGTTGAGGGCCTCTGTAATAATTCAGTTAATGTCCACAATTATTCTCAGGATTTATAAAAAATGATTTAGTGTCTAAAACTAAATCAAAACAAACTACAGAAAATAGAAATAGAAAAGAGGAAATAAAAGAAAGGGAGAGAAGGCCACCAGGCCACCTACCTAACTTACCTGGCGCCCACTTACCTGGCCCAGCACGGCCCAGCCCATCTCCACTCCCCCTGTCGTCTTCCTCCTCGCCAGAAGGACCGAGGCGTGGCGCGCGCCCGAGAGGCCTCGGCCACCTCCTGCTTCCTCCTCGACGCCCCGGTGACGCCACGCGCCTCCCCGACCCCCTCTCACCTCTCCCTCACTCGCTGCACCCTCTCTCCCTCCCCTGACTCCCTTCCCCGAGCTCACCCGAGAGTCGCCGTCGCCGCCGTTCGCCATAGCCGCAGCCACCAGCCCTCCCTCGCCCTTCCGCCAGTTCCAGAAGCTCCGCCGCTGACCTCTACACCGTCCCCGCCAAGCCACACGAGCGGACGCGCCCTGCAGCGGCTTCCCCGACCTCTTCTTCAAGCTTCGGCCGCCGAGATCGCCGGCGACCGTGTGCCCTCCCTGACGCCTCCCCGAGCTCCCCGAGGCCACCGTCGCAACCCCTGTGAGCCTCCGGTCGATTCCCCTCTTCTCCCCGCGTCGATTTCGCGCCCTAGCCACAGATGCACATAGCCGAGTTGTGCTCGCCGCCGGCGAAGTCGTCACCATGGCTTGAGCAAGCCCAGCTTGCCCCTGAGCATGTCATCGCGCTCGCGCTGCTCCCAGGAGCCGATCTAGCCCACCCGTTCGTCTCACCGTGCACCACAACGCCGATTCCAAGCACACCCGAACTCCGGCCGCCGCCTTGGAGCTCGCCGTCGTCGGCTCCGGCCACCATAGGTCCGGCCACCACCACCGTTCGACGCGCGCCACTGCGTGCGTTTGAATGCAACTAACCGCGCCCGAAATGATGCCCTGAGGGCGATTTCCGAAGCCCGCCGCCGCATCTGGCCTCGCCGGCGTCATGTCGCCGGTGGGGTTGACCCACTTGACCACGGCGGAACCCCCCCTGGGTCGATGACAGGTGGGGCCAGCCCCTGTTAATTAGTTTAGGTGTTAGATTAGTTAACACTAATTAAGTTAGTTAATTATTTAAGCCACTGACATGTGGGCCCAGCCCTGCTGACATTTTCGTTAGTATTAGTTTAACCCTAATCAACCCAGTTAACCAACTGAGTCACTGACACGCGGGACCCACTGTCAGGTTTGACCTGGACCCGCCTAGTTGACCTGCTGACATCAGCATGACCTAGTGCTGACGCAATAAATCATTTTCTGGTTTTAAAATAATTCAGGAAATTCCAGAAAATTGTATAAACTTCTAAAAATCATAGAAATTCAACCGTAACTCCAAATTAAATAATTTATATATGAAAAATTATCAGAAAAATTCAAGGAATCCATCTGTACCATTTTCATGCATGTTAGAACAACTTATAGCTGCTGTTTAGCACAAATCAATTAAATGGCATTTGAATAATCACATATGGTGTTTGAATTTGAATCTTGTATTCAAACCAACTTCATTTAACCTGTTGCTAGTTGCATTAGCCCAAAACACACTCATATTGCCATGTCATGAGCATGCATCATATTGTTGCATTGCATTGATTGTGTTCTCTCTTGTTTGCCGGTATTTGTCCCCTCTCGGTAGACGATGTTCCGACGATGTGATCGTTGACACTGATGAAGACTCAATGTTATCTTCAGAAGTGCCAGGCAAGCAAAACCCCCCCTTGTTCATTCCGATAAAATCCCACTCTCTCGCTCCTGCTCTCTTTTACTGCATTAGGACAACATCGATTCATCTGTTACTTGCTGCGGTAGCTAAACCCCTTTATCCTCTGCATGACCTGTCATTCCACAGTAATTAGATGAAACCCACTAGCATGAGTAGGAGTTGTTTGAGCCCTGATGTGCCTACTCATTCATGCTTGTTTGTCATGCCTGCTACTGCTTAGAGTCGAGTCAGGTCTGATTCATCCGGGATGAATCAGAGGTGTGTGAACATGTCCTACGGTGTGTGAGCTAAGCGTGTGAACACGATTTGGTAAAGGTAGCGGTGAGAGGCCATGTAGGAGTACATGGTGGGTTGTCTCATTGCAGCCGTCCTCAGGAACTGAGTTCTGTGTTTGTGATCCATGATTCAGCTACTACCACGCATTGGGCCCGAAACCAATGGACCCTCTCGGCTTCTTGATCACCCTTGTCCTCTGTCCAGGAGTTGCAAGTAGTTTCTGGTGTTTGTAGTATGCTGGAGGCCGTGGGCAGCGCTGACCGGAGGGGTGGGCTGTGATGCGGTAGGCACGTGGCCGGGTATACCGGGCGCCCGTTTGGTGTCACGGAACCCTGTTCACATCGTTTGGGGCTGTGAGCGAAACTCCGGCCGGATCTCCTCATGGATGGAACCCGAATAGGCGATAAACCTGGACTAGAGACTCGAGTGTTTAGGTAGGCCGTGGCCGACACCCACGTTGGGCTTCCGCTTGAAGGTTGCCGAGTACATGTCGTGTAAACGGCGGTAAGTGGTGAGAGCGTGTGTGAAGAAGTACACCCCTGCAGGGTTAACATCATCTATTCGAATAGCCGTGTCCGCGGAAAAGGACTTCTGGGTTGCTTATATCAGTTCATAGACAAGTGAAAGTGGATACCCTAAAATACGCAAGATAAGCGTGAGTGCTATGGATGGCGTTCTCGTAGGGAGACGGGAGCGGATCCATAGTGGTGTATTGATATGGTGAATATGTGGACTCGTGTGCGCCACCTCAAAAGAGTTACTTGCAGTCGTAGTTCAGGATAGCCACCGAGTCAAAGCTGGCTTGCTGCAGTTAAACCCCACCATCCCCTTTGTTGATAATGATGCATATGTAGATAGTTCTGATGTAAGTCTTGCTGGGTACATTTGTACTCACGTTTGCCTATTTATGTTTTTGCAGAGAGACTTCGGTCTCGCTAGTAGTTCCGCGTGGACTTCGACGTTTAGCTTGTTACCTCAGCTACGATCTTGTGCCTCGGCAGGATTTGGTAGATAGTCAGGCTTCTCAGCCTTTTCATTTGTAGATGTCTGTACTCAGACATGTTGAGCTTCCGCTTGTGCTTTGATCTGTATGCTCTGAATGTTGGGTCATGAGACTCATGTTTGTAATATCTCGCTCCTCGGAGCCTATTGGATAAATACTTGAGTCGTAGAGTCATGTTGTGATGCCATGTTGTGTTTGCACATATCGAGCATATTGTGTGTATGTTATTGAAATGCTTGGTATGTGTGGGATCTGACTATCTAGTTGTTTATCTTTAGTAGCCTCTCTTACCGGGAAATGTCTCCTAGTGTTTCCACCGAGCCATGGTAGCTTGCTACTGCTCCGGAACACTTAGGCTGGCCGGCATGTGTCCTTCTTCGTTCCTGTGTCTGTCCCTTCGGGGAAATGTTACGCGATGAATACCGGAGTCCTGTTAGCCCGCTACAGCCCGGTTCACCGGAGTCCTGCTAGCCCAGTGCTACAGCCTGAATTCACTCGCTGATGACCGACACGTTCGATGCTGGGTCATGGATGCCTGTCCCTGTAAGTCTGTGCCACTTTGGGTTTACAACTAGCCATGTCAGCCCGGGCTCCTTATCATATGGATGCTAGCGACACTATCATATACATGTGCCAAAAGGCGCAAACGGTCCCAGGCAAAGGTAAGGCGACACCCGTGGGAATACCGTGCGTGAGGCCGCAAAGTGATATGAGGTGTTACATGCTAGATCGATGTGGCATTGAGTCGGGGTCCTGACAGGATCTCCTAGGGGGGGGCGGCGGCCAAGGGTGGAGTGGCCCCCAAGGCAAGTGGGGCGCCCCCCCACCCTAGGGTTTCCAACCCTAGGCGCAGGGGGTGGGCCAAGGGGGGCGCACCAGCCCACTATGGGCTGGTTCCCCTCCCCACTTGAGCCCATGGGGCCCTCCGGGATGGGTGGTCCCACCCGGTGGACCCCCGGGACCCATCCGGTGGTCCCGGTACAATACCGGTGACCCCCGAAACTCTCCTGATGGCCAAAACTGCACTTCCTATATATAATTCTTCACCTCCGGACCATTCCGGAACTCCTCGTGATGTCCGGGATATCATCCGGGACTCCGAACAACTTTAGGGTTACTGCATATTCATATCTCTACAACCCTAGCGTCACCAAACCTTAAGTGTGTAGACCCTACGGGTTCGGGAGACATGTGGACATGACCGAGATGGCTCTCCGGTCAATAACGAACAGTGGGATCTGGATACCCATGTTGGCTACCACATGCTCCTCAATGATCTCATCGGATGAACCACGATGTCGAGGATTCAAGCAACCCTGTATACAATCCCCTTTGTCAATCGGTACGTTACTTGCCCGAGATTCGATCGTCGGTATCCCAATACCTCGTTCAATCTCGTTACCGGCAAGTCACTTTACTCGTACCGTAATGCATGATCCCATTACCAGACACTTGGTCACTTTGAGCTCATTATGATGATGCATTACCGAGTGGGCCCAGAGATACCTCTCCGTCATACGGAGTGACAAATCCCAGTCTTGATCCGCGTCAACCCAACAGACACTTTCGGAGATACCTGTAGTATACCTTTATAGTCACCTAGTTACATTGTGATGTTTGGTATAACCAAAGCACTCCTACAGTATCCGGGAGTTACACGATCTCCTGGTCTAAGGAAAAGATACTTGACATTGGAAAAACTCTAGCAAACGAACTATACGATCTTGTGCTATGTTTAGGATTGGGTCTTGTCCATCACATCATTCTCCTAATGATGTGATCTCATTATCAATGACATCCAATGTCCTTAGTCAGGAAACCATGACTATCTATTGATCAATGAGCTAGTCAACTAGAGGCTTACTAGGGACATGTTGGTGTCTATGTATTCACACATGTATTACGATTTCCGGATAACACAATTATAGCATGAATAAAAGACAATTATCATGAACAAAGAAATATAATAATAATCCTTTTATTATTGCCTCTAGGGCATATTTCCAACAGTCTCCCACTTGCACTAGAGTCAATAATCTTGTTACATTGTGATGAATCGAACACCCATGGAATTCTGGTGTTGATCATGTTTTGCTCTAGGGAGAGGTTTAGTCAATGGATCTGCTACATTCAGGTCCGTATGTACTTTACAAATATCTATGTCTCCATCTTGAACATTTCCACGAATGGAGTTGAAGCGACGCTTGATGTGCCTGGTCTTCTTGTGAAACCTGGGCTCCTTGGCAAGTGCAATAGCTCTAGTGTTGTCACAGAAGAGCTTGATCAGCCCCGACGCATTGGGTATGACTCCTAGGTCGGTGATGAACTCCTTCACCCAGACTTCTTCATGTGCTGCCTCCGAGGCTGCCATGTACTCCGCTTCACATGTAGATCCCGCCACGACGCTCTGCTTGCAACTGCACCAGCTTACTGCCCCACCATTCAAAATATACACGTATCCGGTTTGTTACTTAGAGTCATCCAGATCTGTGTCAAAGCTAGCATCAACGTAACCCTTTACGACGAGCTCTTTGTCACCTCCATAAACAAGAAACATTTCCTTAGTCCTTTTCAGGTACTTCAGGATATTCTTGACCGCTGTCCAGTGTTCCTTGCCAGGATTACTTTGGTACCTACCCACCAAACTTACGGCAAGGTTTACATCAGGTCTGGTACACAGCATGGCATACATAATAGACCCTATGGCTGAGGCATAGGGGATGACACTCATCTCTTCTATATCTTCTGCCGTGGTCGGACATTGAGCTGAGCTCAATTTCACACCTTGCAGCACAGGCAAGAACCCCTTCTTAGACTGATCCATATTGAACTTCTTCAATATCTTATCAAGGCATGTGCTTTGTGAAAGACCTATGAGGCGTCTTGATCTATCTCTATAGATCTTGATGCCTAATATATAAGCAGCTTCTCCAAGGTCCTTCATTGAAAAACTCTTATTCAAGTAGGCCTTAATGCTGTCCAAAAGTTCTATATCATTTCCCATCAAAAGTATGTCATCTACATATAATATGAGAAATGCTACAGAGCTCCCACTCACTTTCTTGTAAACGCAGGCTTCTCCATAAGTCTGCATAAACCCAAACGCTTTGATCATCTCATCAAAGCGAATGTTCCAACTCCGAGACGCTTGCACCAGCCCATAAATCGAGCGTTGGAGCTTGCACACCTTGTCAGCATTCTTAGGATCGACAAAACCTTCCGGCTGCATCATATACAATTTTTCCTTAAGGAAACCATTAAGGAATGCCGTTTTGACTTCCATTTGCCATATCTCATAATCATAGAATGCGGCAATTGCTAACATGATTCAGACGGACTTCAGCTTCGCTACGGGAGAGAAATTCTCATCGTAGTCAACCCCTTGAACTTGCCGATAACCCTTAGCGACAAGTCGAGCTTTATAGATGGTAACATTACCATCCTTGTCCGTCTTCTTCTTAAAGATCCATTTGTTTTCTATCGCTCGCTGATCATCGGGCAAATCTGTCAAAGTCCATACTTTGTTTTCATACATGGATCCTATCTCGGATTGCATGGCTTCAAGCCATTTGTTGGAATCTGGGCCCGCCATCGCTTCTTCATAGTTCGAAGGTTCACCGTTGTCTAACAACATGATTTCCAAGACAGGGTTGCCGTACCACTCTGGTGCGGAACGTGTCCTTGTGGACCTACAAAGTTCAGTAGCAACTTGATCTGAAGTTTCATGATCATCATCATTAACTTCCTCTCTAGTCGGTGCAGGCACCTCAGGAACATTTTCTTGAGTTGCACCACTTTCTGGTTCAAGAGGTAATACTTCATCAAGTTCTACTTTCCTCCCACTTACTTCTTTCGCGAGAAACTCTTTCTCTAGAAAGGATCCATTCTTGGCAACAAAGATCTTGCCTTCGGATCTGAGGTAGAAGGTATACCCAATAGTTTCTTTAGGGTATCCTATGAAGACACATTTTTCCGACTTGGGTTCGAGCTTTTCAGGTTGAAGTTTCTTGACATAAGCATCACATCCCCAAACTTTTAGAAACGACAGCTTATGTTTCTTCCCAAACCATAATTCATACGGTGTCGTCACAATGTGTTTCGACGGAGCCCTATTTAAAGTGAATGCGGAAGTCTCTGAAGCATAGCCCCAAAATGATAGCGGTAAATCGGTAAGAGACATCATAGATCGCACCATATCTAATAGAGTGCGATTACGACGTTCGGACACACCATTACACTAAGGTGTTCCAGCCGGCGTGAGTTGTGAAACTATTCCACATTTTGTTAAGTGTGTGCCAAATTCATGATTCAAGTATTCTCCTCCACGATCTGATCGTAGGAACTTGATTTTCCTGTCACGTTGATTTTCAACCTCACTCTGAAATTCCTTGAACCTTTCAAATGTCTCAGACTTGTGTTTCATTAAGTAGACATACCCATATCTACTCAAGTCATCAGTGAGGGTGAGAACATAACGATAACCACCGCGAGCCTCAACACTCATTGGACCGCACACATCAGTATGTATGATTTCCAATAAGTTGGTTGCTCGCTCCATTGTTCCTGAGAACGGAGTCTTGGTCATTTTACCCATGAGGCATGGTTCACACGTGTCAAATGATTCATAATCAAGAGACTCTAAAAGTCCATCTGCATGGAGCTTCTTCATGCGTTTGACACCTATGTGACCAAGGCGGCAGTGCCACAAGTATGTGAGACTATCATTATCAACCTTACATCTTTTGGTACTCACACTATGAATATGTGTAGCATTACGCTCGAGATTCATTAAGAATAAACCATTCACCATCGGAGCATGACCATAAAACATATCTCTCATATAAATAGAACAACCATTATTCTCGGATTTAAATGAGTAGCCATCTCGTATTAAACGAGATCCTGATACAATGTTCATGCTCAAACTTGGCACTAAATAACAATTATTGAGGTTCAAAACTAATCCCGTAGGTAAATGTAGAGGTAGCATGCCGACGGCGATCACATCGACCTTGGAACCATTCCCGACGCGCATCGTCACCTCGTCCTTTGCCAGTCTCCGCTTATTCTGCAGCTCCTGCTTTGAGTTACAAATGTGAGCAACTACACCGGTATCAAATACCCAGGAGCTACTACGAGTACTGGTAAGGTACACATCAATTACATGTATATCACATATACCTTTCGTTTTGTAGGCCTTCTTGTCCGCTAAGTATTTGGGGCAGTTCCACTCCAGTGACCACTTTCCTTGCAATAAAAGCACTCAGTCTCGGGCTTGGGTCCATTCTTTGGCTTCTTCCCGACAACTTGCTTGCCGGGCGCGGCAACTCCCTTGCCGTCCTTCTTGAAGTTCTTCTTAACCTTGCCTTTCTTGAACTTAGGGGTTTTATTCACCATCAGCACTTGATGTTCTTTTTTGACTTCTACCTCTGCTGATTTCAGCATTGCAAATACTTCAGGAATGGTCTTTTCCATCCCCTGCATATTGAAGTTCATCACAAAGCTCTTGTAGCTCGGTGGAAGCGACTGAAGGATTCTGTCAATGACTGCGTCATCCGGGAGATTAACTCCCAACTGAGTCAAGCGATTATGTAACCCAGACATAGTGAGTATGTGCTCACTGACAGAACTGTTTTCCTCCATCTTACAGCTGAAGAACTTGTCAGAGACTTCATATCTCTCGACCCGGGCATGAGCTTGAAAAACCATTTTCAGCTCTTCAAACATCTCATATGCTCTGTGTCTCTCAAAACGCTTTTGGAGCCCCAGCTCTAAGCTATAAAGCATGCCGCACTGAATGAGGGAGTAATCATCGGTACGTGTCTGCCAAGCATTCATAACGTCTTGTTCTGCAGGGAGAACAGGTGCTTCACCTAGCAGTGCTTGTAGGACATAATCTTTCTTGGCAGCTATGAGGATGATCCTCAGGTTCCGGACCCAGTCCGTATAGTTGTTGCCATCGTCTTTCAGCTTGGTTTTCTCTAGGAACGCGTTGAAGTTGAGGACAACGTTGGCCATTTGATCTATAATACATGTTGTAAAGATTTTAGACTAAGTTCATGATAATTAAGTTCATCTAATCAAATTATTCAATGAACTCCCACTTAGATAGACATCCCTCCAGTCATATAAGTATAACATGATCCGAGTTAACTAGGTCGTGTCCGATCATCATGTGAGACGGACTAGTCAACATCGGTGAACATCTTCATGTTGATTGTATCTTCTATACGATTCATGCTTGACCTTTCGGTCTTCTGTGTTCCAAGGCCATGTCTGTACATGCTAGGCTCGTCAAGTCAACCTAATTGTTTGCATGTGTAAATCTGTCTTACACCCGTTGTATGTGAACATTGGAATCTATCACACCCGATCATCACGTGGTGCTTCGAAACAACGAACTATTGCATCGGTGCACAATTAGGGGGAACACTTTCTTGAAATTATTATGAGGGATCATCTTATTTACTACCGTCGTTCTAAGTAAACAAGATGCAAAAACATGATAAACATCACATGCAATCAAATAATAATAATAGTGACATGATATGGCCAATATCACATAGCTCCTTTGATCTCCATCTTGGGGCTCCATGATCATCTTGTCACCGGCATGACACCATGATCTCCATCATCATGATCTCCATCATCGTGTCTCCATGAAGTTGCTCGCCAACTATTACTTCTACTACTATGGCTAACACGTTTAGCAATAAAGTAAAGTAATTTACATGGCGTTTCTCAATGACATGCAGGCCATACAAAAAATAAAGACAACTTCTATGGCTCCTGCCGGTTGTCATACTCATCGACATGCAAGTCGTGATTCCTATTACAAGAACATGATATCATACATCACATATATATCATTCATCATTCATCACAACTTTGGCCATATCACATCACAGAACACTTGCTGCAAAAACAAGTTAGACATCCTCTAATTGTTGTTGCAAGTTTTACGTGGCTGCAAGAGGGTTCTAGCAAGAACGTTTTATTACCTACGTGAAAGCCACAACGTGATTTGTCAACTTCTATTTACCCTTCATAAGGACCCTTTTCATCAAATCCGCTCCAACTAAAGTGGGAGAGATAGACACCCGCCAGCCTCCTTATGCAACTAGTGCATGTCAGTCGGTGGAACCGGTCTCACGTAAGCGTACGTGTAAGGTTGGTCCGGGCTGCTTCATACCACAATACCGTTGAAGCAAAATAAGACTAGTAGCGGCAAGAAAGTTGACAACATCTACGCCCACAACAAATTGTGTTCTACTCGTGCAAAAGGAACTACGCATAGACCTAGCTCATGATGCCACTATTGGGGAACGTTGCAGAAAACAAAAAAATTTCCTACGGTTTCACCAAGATCCATCTATGAGATCATCTAGAAACGAGTGATCGGATTGCATCTACATACCTTTGTAGATCACACGCGGAAGTGTTCAAATAACGGGGATGAGGGAGTCGTACTCGACGTGATCCAAATCACCGGAGATCCTAGCGTCGAACGGATGGAACCTCCGTGTTCAACACACGTACGGTCAGCGTGACGTCTCCTCCTTCTTGATCCAGCAAGGGGGGAGGAGAGGTTGATGAAGATCCGGCAGCACGACGGCGTGGTGGTGGATGCAGGAGTCACCGCAGCAGGGCTTCGCCGTTCTACTACGAGAGGGAGAGGTGTAGCAGGGGAGAGGGAGGCGCCAAGAGTCAAGGGTGCGGCTGCCCCTCCCTCCTCCCTTTATATAGGCTCCCCAAGGGGGGGCACTGGCCCTAGGAGATGGGATCTCCTAGGGGGGGCGGCGGCCAAGGGTGGTGTGGCCCCCAAGGCAAGTGGGGCGCCCCCCCACCCTAGGGTTTCCAACCCTAGGTGCAGGGGGTGAGCCAAGGGGGGCGCACCAGCCCACTATGGGCTGGTTCCCCTCCCCAATTCAGCCCATGGGGCCCTCCGGGATGGGTGGTCCCACCCGGTGGACCCCCGGGACCCATCCGGTGGTCCCGGTACAATACCGGTGACCCCAAAACTCTCCCGATGGCCGAAACTGCACTTCCTATATATAATTCTTCACCTCCAGACCATTCCGGAACTCCTCGTGACGTCCGGGATCTCATCCGGGACTCCAAACAACTTTTGGGTTACTGCATATTCATATCTCTACAACCCTAGCGTCACCAAACCTTAAGTGTGTAGACCCTACGGGTTCGGGAGACATGTAGACATGACCGAGATGGCTCTCCGGTCAATAACCAACATCGGGATCTAGATACCCATGTTGGCTCCCACATGATCCTCGATGATCTCATCGGATGAACCACGATGTTGAGGATTCAAGCAACCCCGTATACAATTCCCTTTGTCAATCGTTACGTTACTTGCCCGAGATTCGATCGTCAGTATCCCAATACCTCGTTCAATCTCGTTACCGGCAAGTCACTTTACTCGTACCGTAATGCATGATCCCGTTACCAGACACTTGGTCACTTTGAGCTCATTATGATGATGCATTACCGAGTGGGCCCAGAGATACCTCTCCGTCATACGGAGTGACAAATCCCAGTCTTGATCCGCGTCAACCCAACAGACACTTTCGGAGATACCCGTACCTTTATAGTCACCCAGTTACGTTGTGACGTTTGGTATAACCAAAGCACTCCTACGGTATCCGGGAGTTACACGATCTCATGGTCTAAGGAAAAGATACTTGACATTGGAAAAACTCTAGCAAACGAACTATACGATCTTGTGCTATGTTTAGGATTGGGTCTTGTCCATCACATCATTCTCCTAATGATGTGATCTCGTTATCAATGACATCCAATGTCCATAGTTAGGAAACCATGACTATATATTGATCAACGAGCTAGTCAACTAGAGGCTTACTAGGTACATGTTGGTGTCTATGTATTCACACACGTATTACGATTTCCGGATAACACAATTATAGCATGAATAAAAGACAATTATCATGAACAAGGAAATATAATAATAATCCTTTTATTATTGCCTCTAGGGCATATTTCCAACACTTTTTAGTTAACAACCTTGTCCAAAATTTCCAGGCAGACTCTCCGGGATATTGAACTATATGGCTTAAGTCATCAGCATCCAGAGATCGAACATATGTACCTTGGGAGTTATCGAGGAAAGCCTCTTCCAAGTCCTCCTAGCTACCGATGGAATTTTCAAGCAGGCTGTTTAGCCAATGCCGAGATGGCCCTTTGAGTTTTAGAGGGAGGTATTTTATGGCATGGTGGTCATCTCCGCGGGCCATATGGATGTGGAGAATGAAGTCCTCGATCCACACCGCGGGGTCCGTGGTTCCATCGTATGATTATATATTCACGGGCTTGAATCCTTTGGGGAATTCGTGATCCAGGACCTTATCAGTGAAGCAATGAGGGTGTGCTTGGCCTCTATACCGAGCCGTATCGTGACGCAGCTCTGATAGAGTCCGTCTGCGGTGTTCGTCCCCCACATGACTGGGTTTGTCACGTCCGAATAGGTGGCCGTGGTCGCGTGTCGAGGCACATCCTCATGATTCGTAGATTGATCTTGTATGTCCCGCTTTATTATTCAGGTTCTGCCGTAGGTCATATGTATGGTCGTGGGCTAATTTACCTCTGCCTGAGTGATGAGGCGGGGCTGGCTGGTGTTCGGCACGAGTTGCCGTTCTGTCTCGACCACGTGGTGGTCGGTCGGCCGTATTGTGCGATGGTGGTATGTACTCCGGCGCCTCCTCATCGAACTAAGGTAGCAATTTGCGTTTTGGGTAGCTTTTGGTTGGGCGCTTGGGGCCGTACTCTTCGGCTGCTAGGACATCGGTCCATTTATCATTGAGAAGATCTTGGTCAGCTTGAAGCTGCTGCTTCTTCTTTTTCAGGCTCCTTGCCGTGGCTATTAGCTGGCGCTTGAATCACTCCTGCTCAAGTGGTTCCTCGGGCACGATGAAATCTTCGGTGCCGAGGCTCACCTCATCTTCGGAGAGTGGGAGGTAATTATCGTCCTCCGAATCTTCTTGCGTGGCATGTTTAACAGGCTAACCGTCCAATCTTCCCATTCATCTTATTCATTTGCTTTATCGACGGGGTCTTCGTTGTATTCGACACCTTCCGGAGTGTCATCTTCTCCTGTGCCGGTGTTGCTATCTTTACTGCGGCATGATTTAGAGCGGCGCCGCTGACGCCGGCGCTTGGACTGTATTTCAGAAGGTTTATCCTCAACTGGGTCTTCCTTATCGTAGCCGCTGTTCTCCTTTGGTGCATCCACCATGTATACGTCATATGAGGAAGTGGCCGTCCAGTGTTCGGTGAACGGCGGGTTCTGGGCCTCTTCTTCTCCGGCATCATCATTCATATCATCGATGTCCTCAGAGTCGTAATCAAGTTCGTCGGTCAAATCCTCGATCGTGGCTATAAAGTGGGTGGCGGGTGGGAAGTAAAATTCTCCATCGTCAGCCCCTACTTCGAGTCGGATATAGTTCGGCTGAGAGTCCTTCGCCAAGGACAGGTTTTTTAATGACTTTAGCACGTCGTCCAAAGGCGAGTGCTAGAAGATGTCTGCGGCGCTGAATTTGAATATTGATAAACGATCAAGCTCAGCGTCCGCGGGTTCGCGCGGTTCGGAACCTGCGGCCGGAGATGAGTCCGGCATTCCGGTGGCATAGGCCTTGTGTGAGACCAGGTCCATGTATGGCTCCAACACCATGGAATATGCGGCCTCCAAGGTGGGGTTAATCCTTCCGTACCTGGATGGCGCGGCCTGCTCCGGCTCTAGGGCCAGTGCGGTTACAGGAGCGATCTCCTGGATGCGGCCCGATGATAGATTTAGGTCATGATCATCGGGGTGACTGGGAGCGGCCAATGCGGTATCGAATAAAGCGAAGATCAAATCTCCATGGATGTCCACGACGTAGTTCAAGCTCCCGAATCTGACCTGATGGCCAGGGGCGTAGCTTTCGATCTTCTCCAGATGGCCAAACGAGTTGGCCCACAGTGCGAAGCCATCGAACACGAAGATCTACCAAGGGAGGAAAGTTTCTCCACAGACAGCGTCATTATTGACGATTGAAGGGGCCATTGCACCTTTCAGCGACAACACAGAGGAACTCTCAATGAAAGCACCAATGTCGGTGTCAAAACCGACAAATCTCGGGTAGGGGGTCCCGAACTGTGCGTCTAAGGTTGATGGTAACAGGAGACATGGGACACGAAGTTTTACCCAGGTTCGGGCCCTCTTGATGGAGGTAATACCCTACGTCCAGCTTGATTGATATTGATGAATATGAGTATTACAAGAGTTGATCTACCACGAGATCATAATGGCTAAACCCTAGAAGTCTAGCCTGTATGACTAAGGTATTGAGTATATCCTTTCCGGACTACACCCTCCGGTTTATATAGACACCGGGGGGATCTAGGGTTACATAGAGTCGGTTACATAAGAGGGAATCTTCATAGTTGTTCGCCAAGCTTGCCTTCCACGTCAAGGAGAGTCTCATCCGGACACGGGTACAGTATTCGGTCTTCATATCTTCACAGCCCATCAGTCCGGCCCATAGATAACTGGCGGGACGCCCGAGGACCCCTTAGTCTAGGACTCCCTCAACGGCGTCCCACACAGTTATTTCCCCATTGCTGGCAACGTACTCCCCGACTCCTCTGCTTCTTCGAACCTCAGCTTCCTCTCCCAATCCGACCTGAGCTCAGTCCTCTCCATCGCCATGGCGCCGAACTAGACAGAAAAAAAGGAAGAAGCTCCTGTCCGCAGCCACCCCGCCTTTGGCCGTTGAGCCCGCAGTCAGCCGATCGCGGGTGCTCAATCAGGAGGCCATGGACAAGGTCCGCCTTGTGCACGCCACTAGCTTCAATGAATGGGGAGGGATGGCGGCCTAGCATGCGTCCCGAGCTTCTTATGATAGAACAGCCACCGAGGTGCAATTCTTCATCGACGCCCTATGGGCTGGCCTGGTCCCTCCCTTCTCTGCCTTCTTCAACGTCGTGCTTTCCCATTACCAAATTCATCTGCTGCACCTAGATCCCCAATCTGTCGCTCTTCTTGCCATCTTCGCCTTTGTCTGCAAGGCCATGGTGGGGATCGCCCCGTCCGTGGCCCTTCTGCGCCATTTCTTCTCGCTGCACCTGACCGACCCCTGGCAATGCTCAGGGTGCCTGAGCTTCCAGGCCGTGGTGGCGACGGCCGGCTTGGGGATTGACTTTGAACTCCCACCGTCTAAGAGCGGGTTCCGGACATGGTGGGTGTATGTGGATGTCGGAGTGCTCAACCCTTTGCTCTTGCCTCCATTGGCGCCTGTCGTCCCCAGCTCTGGCTGGCCTCATGAGAAGCTTACGAGCCCCCGCCCCGCCTTCGTCCGGCTCCAGCTGAAGAGGTTGAAAGATCTTGGCTTGACCGCGCCCATGGTGATGAAGGAGTTCCTCCGACGTCACATCGCCCCACTCTAGTGCCATTCCCAGCCGATTTGGGCCCTGTCTGTCGGCCAAGATCGCATGAGGCTTTAGGAGTCAGGGCTTCCGCTCGAGGCACGATGAACGGTGCTCGAGGTCCTGGCGGGCGACCCCTCGCCAGCCGATATGACGCTGGAGGGCTCTCTCTTGTACTGCTGCTCAAACAAGGTGGAGTTCGCGGGGCAGATGCCCCCTTTGACGAATGGGGGCTACGTCCGGTCGGCCTTAGGGATCCCGCGAGAACCCTGCCACTGTGGTTCCCCTCCTTGTCACCGGTGCTGAACTTGCCCCAAGAGTGGACGTGGGGGGCAAGCACCACCAGAGGCCGGAGGCGCGGGTGCCGAGGTGTCGACGCCGCTCGTGGCTCCTGAGGTGCCATCTCTGAGAGCCCGTAACTCTCGCTCTGGGGTGGTAGTTGAGGGGGTGACACCATCTGCAACTCCTGAGGTCAAAGCTCCGAAGGCCTCATGAGGTCATCACGAAGCAGAACCTGATGGCTCTCCCCAGCTTGGCGCTCCTGAGGTCGCCTCCTCGGGCGCTTCACCAGCCGTGGCTTGCACTGGTCGCCATGTCCAACGCTTTGGCCCGCTCTGTGTAGACTTCGATGCGCTCCACAAAAGGAAGGGCTCCCCAAGCTGCAGCAGCGGTGCCTTCCGGCCGTTGAAACAGAGGAAGTACATCGCCATAGATGAGTAAGTACCTTATCTTTGCAATTCCTCGAGTGCTGCTTCCCTTCCTGATGGTGGCTCTTTAGGATCCCATCTGCTAAGGCCGTCAGGCCTCCCGGGAAGAAACTTCCTCCTGCCTTGAATCTCCCTCTAGCCTTGAGAGTCCCAAGCCAGCATGTTGCCCCCGGCACGAGGTCGGCTGGGGAGGCAGACACGCTAGCTTGGCACCTCGAGCCCATGCTCCTACCGTCTCTTCTTCGTGGCCTCGTCGGGGGTGCGGCGAGTGTGCCAAGGGCTCCTCCTCTGGTTGTAGACGGCAGTCATATGGCTTCAGTCTTGGTTTCTTCTTCGAGTAATGAGCCTCAAC
Source organism: Triticum aestivum (assembly GCF_018294505.1). NCBI lineage: Eukaryota > Viridiplantae > Streptophyta > Magnoliopsida > Poales > Poaceae > Triticum > Triticum aestivum. Next base: position 131,706,995 of record NC_057803.1, on the reverse strand, counting down.
TCAACCGGGCTCCTGCCGAAGCCCAGTTGGCGACCGGGGGGGGAGGGGGGGGGGAGGGTGGCAGCCCCCAGCCCCTGCAGAAGGGGAGCGAGCTGCTTCGTATCCCATCGGCGACCCCCGTTGTGGAGGACGGAATTGGCCGCGCGCTCAAGTTTGCGCACGAACGGAGTGTCGTCCGGCATGAGCTATTTCGGGAGGCGATGGGCGCGATGAGCCGGCTTGGCAGTGAACTCATGGATGTAGACGCGTGCCTTGAGGCTAAGGGTCTTCGGCTGATGGAGGAGCGCCATAAACTAAAGGTGGCCGTCAACCTCGGGCGCCACCATCACGAGCTTGATAATGCGAAGGCTGAGGCGTCTCTTGCGATCTCGCGCGAGGCCTGCGCTCCAGCCTTGGAAGAAGCCCGGGAAGCTAATCGTCGCTGCGAGATCACAGAGAAACGCGCGTGGGAGCTCCAAGCCTGGAGTGCCTCCCTAGAGCAGTAAGTGGAGGCGTGTAAGGCCGATCTAGCGTCGATGAAGGGGACGCCTGCCAAGGAGGAAGAGATCATAAAGCGCGAGGAAGCGCTAGCGCTGGAAGCCACGGAGCGCAGCCTTGAGCTTGGGCGGTTGGAGACGAGGGAGCGCCAAGTTGCCCAAGCGGAGGATGCTGTCGGCACGCGCGAGGCCAAGGCCTAGGAGGAGGTCGATCGCCGGGTGGCCTAGGCTCGCGCGGATCTTGCATGCAGGAATGACTTGAAGCTGAAGCTCGTGGAAGCCGAAGCAGTGGGCAGGACTACTACCCTTAAGTCAAGGTTGGCTGAGGCGGGACAGCGCGAGGAAGCCGCCGCAGCCGCCCTGATCTCAGTGCAAGCTGAGCTGGCTTTCGCCCGTGCCGAGCTGCTTTCTCTTCAGTAGCGGGTTGCCAGCGCCGAGTCCTCCACGCAGTAGAGCAGGGAGGAAGCGCTCCGGCAGCGGACGCTGGAGCGCGAGCACGCCCCCATGCTCCAAAGCCTCAAGATCAGAGCCAACGCGGTGCTGGGCACCATCTGCGGCGAAGATGCCCCTCATCCCCGCTCGAACGATTACGCCAGTCACCTCCTCTTCTTCACCGATGTGGTGACATGCCTAGAGAATCAATCTGGGAAGGCTCGCAAGCTTGTTGAAGAGTGGAGCCGCGGCCTTCTTAGGCGCGCATTCTCCCACATCTTCAGCCACCTCCAGAACACATACCCCAAGTTCGACATTGACGCCGCCATTGCCCTGTGCCCGAGGCCATCCGGGGCGGCCTGGCGCGCTGGGTAGAAGACAATGTGGATGCTCTAGTCAGGGCCTTCACCTCCGAGGACGACGCAGTGGTGGTCGCGGCAGATGAAGGTGACGTGGTCGACGATGGTGTGGGCGATGCCGGCAATGGTGGCGGTGATGCCGGCGATGGTGATGGTGATGCCAGCAATGGTGACGGTGACGCCAGCGAGGTGTGTGAGGGTGACCCGGAGGATGCGGTGAGCGATATGTCCGATTAAGCCCATGCTTCCTTGTCGTTGACCCTGCATGTGAAAGCTCGGGCACGGCCCTAAAAGTTGTAAGAGCATTTTGGGAGGGGGATCCCCTCATGTAAATAGATTACTGCCTCTATTCCTGAGGCCAAGCTGGAGATGTGCTTTTATGAGCCTGCGAGTCCCGCCATCAGCTTACTGCTACAGTTTACCTTAGTCAGCGCCAGTTCCTGACCGACTCGTGCGGCCGTGAGCTTTTTGAGGGGCCTGCCGATCCGTCTGAGAGAGCCTCGCGAGAAGCAAGCGCCAGCCATGGAAGGACGTGCGTGCAGTGCGCGCGCGCCGCGCCTAGCCCCCGCTCGCAAGGAGCTCGTGATGGGGGAGGCAGCAGGTGCAAACTCTGAATCAGGGCAAGGAACCAAATTGCAAGAAATCGCACGAACGAGAAAAGACACAACCACGCACACCAATGAAAGTTCAACTTAAAATTTAAATCCAAATCCAGAAAACAAGGCTACAGAAAAGAGATTAAAAGCAAATGGCCGCGTCCGGCGCCTAGTCTAGTCTTCTTGTCTTCTCACCAGCGTGGAGCTAAGTGATGTCACTAGGACATGGGAGGGAGCCCCCGAGGCCTAAGGGCGGCACTCCTGAGACTATGGGACGTTTACAACCCCACTCATTATTATGTGAGAGTGTCACAAGCGGAGATCTTCATAGGCGCGAGCCTTACTTCATATCGCCAGACGAGGGCCCCGCCTTGCGCCTCCCTCGACCACCATTGGTGTAACCAGAAACCAGGATGAAGCCAAGGGGCAAAGGGGACGCCAGCAGCACCCTCAGCGACCACGGGTCCTTTGCCGGGGGTAGTCTCACCAGCACCTCCCCAACAGAGGGCCTACCTTCGGGAATGCCCTACTCCGCGCGATGCGGGGAGGGACCTTGCTCCCAGCTCCTCCCCTGCAGCCCCTAGTGCGCTCCTCCTAGTCGAAGGGAGGCCGTTGAGCTGGGGCCGCCGTCCGCCGTTGTGACCTGATCCTCCTGCGACCCATGGTTAGCGTCAGCTTGCTCCTGAGACATTAGTGGTACCCTGTAGCTGTTGTCGCCAGCATGGTTGGCGAGACTCCTGGGGGCCCTGGAAGGCCTCAGCTTCTAGCGCCTCCTCCTCCCAGCCTGGTTCGAGGAACGAGCCAGGGTCGTCTTCGAGTGCATACTCTTGGTCAATCATGCGGGCCACGTAGGCCTCCGAGGCCGTCGCCCCGAAGACCTCGCGGAAGTGCCCGCGCCGCCCTGAGGATGGTAGGGCGGCACTCCGCTGGGGCCGCGGGTGGCAACGCTCGTGCCCGCGCTCATTGGAGGTGGTGCGGGTGCGATTAGGCGTCTGGTGTTGCTGGTCGCACCGATGTCAATGAAGCCTCCTGGTGCACTCGGGGGCACGCGGGTGCGGCGAGGCCCGCCATGCGATCCGGCCGCGGCCTGAGGCGTAAGCAGGGAGTAGAAGGGCGGTGCTCCCGAGGTCGCGGTGTCCAGTAGCTCGGCGGCGCGCTCCTGCAATGCATCCCGGCCGCTCTCCATCAGCCGGCATCGCAGCAGCTCCCCAGCCACCATGAGCGCGGCCCTCATGTTTGCTTGTTCCTGTCGGGTGTGCGGTGTTGTGGCCGCAGCGTGGCTTGAGGCCCTTGCGGCTGCCCGCGCTTGTCGTGGAGTAAGGGTGGATGGCATTTGACCGCGCCGCCCGCGCCCTGCAGCGTTTGGTGGTGCGCGTGCCGCCTGTGGCGCAGGGTTGAGGTCTTCTTGGGCGGACGGCACCGCCCGGGCCGGCCAAGCTGCCCAGCGGTTGGCGTTGGTCCTCCGGTCGCCAGACATCGAAACCGCGGAGTGTTGACGAATCAACTGGCAGAAGAGAAGCTCCGATGCACCCTACCTGGCGCACCAAATGTCGGATTTCGGGTTCCAGCAAAACCCTTGAGGTTTGAACACTGGGGTGCGCACGAAGATCTCTCCCCCCCTTTAGCTCACACACATCATGATCTCACGGCCTAGCTCGACGAACCCAAAGAATAGGAGACACAAGAGTTTATACTGGTTCGGGCCACCGATGTGGTGTAATACCCTACTCCAGTGTGGTGTGGTGGATTGCCTCTTGGGCTGAGGATGAATAGTTACAAGGGAAGAACAGCCTCCTGAGGAGAGGTGTTCTTGTGCTTGGTGAGTTTGAGTGGTTGAGGGTGGTCTCTCTCTCTAGATGAGCCGATCTCCCCCTCTTTGGTGGTGGCTAGTCCTATTTGTAGGGGCCCTGGTCCTCTTCCCAAATATTGAGCAGGAAGGGATCCCACAACGGCCAAATTCAAAGGGAGACAACTAGTACAAGTTATCTTGACAAAAGAAGTCTTCGCCTGCCAAAGGCTTTGGTGGTGACGCCGTCTTGGGCTCCACGGTCACTTCCGTCCCACCGTCCTGCTGGTCTTGGTCTTGTTGCACCGATATGGAAACCGTTGCCTGATGCCTCGGGACTCCTTGCCTGCGCTTGGCTCTTTAGGACCAAAGAGGAAACGAGGACACTGCACGCGCTGGCGCCCGCCTGGCTCCAGTCGTCATGGCTTGCATCACAGAAACCTCGCGAGGTGTCCGTTTCCTTGATCTCTCTGCCCCTTGCGAGCCAGCCTGGTGAGGCCGCCCTTGAGGAGGTCTTGCGTCGTTGGCCTCGCGAGGCATGGCCCCTCGCGAGGGTCTTGAGTGTTTACCGGTGAAGATGGGCCGTACAGGGCCGCTGGTGGAGCCATGCCATCGGCCGCAGGCAGGCAAGTCTGGGGACGCCCGTTCCCAGGACGCCGACATGCACGGGTAGCTAATACGCTCTTCCTCCTTTTGTTCTTCGCTCTCCTCCTCATCTTTTTCATCCAATGAGCTCACAGTTTCATCAATTTCTTCTTCCATAGACTCCTTCAAAATATTAGTCTCTTCTTGGACAGCGGAGACTCTCTCAATAAAATCATCAATATCGGAATTGAATTCATAACTCTCATAGCATTATTTAAGTATAGCAAAATTTTCAGGTCTGTAAACAACATCATCAAGATTTTCACACTCTTTAAACAAAGATACAATTTCATAAGCACCCATAAAAGCAATGAATTCTTCTATTTGTTCCACATCATAGTAATCATATATACCATTAGCATAAGAAGCCAATGTTTCATCATTATTAAATTTGCATGAAAAGGGAAGGTGTGGAGCCTTCATGCTAGAGCAACAAGTATAATCATATCTCAAGCATAGTTCCCGAGCATACCACTTCAATATATAAATTTGATCCCATAATAGTTTCCCTTTTTGAGTCAAGCGATAATCCCTAAAGTATTCACGTTGATCCAACGTGTCTCCCATTATATAATTGAATGGGTTTTCTCAGGATTATTAAAGTAGTACATAATATCTTTCACATAGTGAGCATCGAGGGTTTTAGGAGGTTCCCCATCTCCATGAGTAGCAAGTAAACCTATTTTTTTGGTATTTCGTGTTCCATATCCATAACTAAAGATAGAGAACAACTTAGAACAGAAAATAAAAATTACTTAGTGATAAAGCAAACAAGCACACACAAGAATATTCACCCCACGCTATAACTCCCCAACAACAGCGCCAGAAAAAGGTCTTGATAACCCACAAGTATAGGGGATCAATTGTAGCCTCTTTTGATAAGTAAGAGTGTTGAACCCAACGAGGAGCTAAAGGTAGAACAAATATTCCCTCAAGTTCTATCGACCACTGATACAACTCTAGCACGCTTAACGTTCTCTTTCCCTAGGACAAGTATGAAACTAGAAGTACTTTGTAGGTGTAACGGTATAGGTTTGCAAGAATATAAAGAGCACGCAAATAAAAACTAGGGGCTGTTTTAGGTAAAGAAGCAATAAAGTTAGTATAGAGAGTATGGAAAAGTGGTGGTAGGAGTTGTGAAATTGTCCCTAAGCAATTGACTTCTTTACTAGACCGATAGCAAGTTTTATGTGGGAGAGGCCACTGCTAGCATGTCATCCATGACTTGGAATTCTATGCACTTATGATTGGAATTATTATCAAGCATCCACAAATACTAACATTCATTAAGGTAAAACCCAACCATAGCATTAAGATTTATTGGTCCCCCTTCAATCCCGTATGCATCAATTTCTATGCTAGGTTGAAGCTTCTGTCACTCTTTCCCTCCAATACATAGTCCTATCGACATACAAATAACCCTATGGTGTGATCCACGCATGCGCTCATATGATGGGCACGAAAGGACAGTAACATAACCACAAGCAATTTAAACCAATCATAGCAATTCCCCAATTACCGATAGGACAACTAAAATCTACTCAGACATCATAGGATGGCAACACATCATTGGATACTAATATGAAGCATAAAGCACCATGTTCAAGTAGATGGTACAACGGGTTGCGGGAGAGTGTACTGCTATAGATAGATGGGGGAAGGTGATGAAGATGTTGGTGAAGGTGACGAAGGTGTTGGTGTAGATCACTGTCACACGATGATGGCCCCGGCGGTGTTCCGGCGCCACCGGGAGAGAGGGGGAGAGAGACCCCCTTCTTCTTCTTCCTTGACCTTGTCCCTAGATGGGAGAAGGGTTTACCCCCTGGTCCATGGCTTCCATGGCGGCGGAGGGGCGAGAGCCCCTCTGAGATTCGATCTGTCTCTCTGTCTCTATCCGTTTCCTCGTTCCAGATTCTGGCCTTTTCACCGTTTCTTATATTCCCAGAGATCCGTAACTCTGATTGGACTGAAATTTTAACACGATTTCTATTCGGATATTGGATTTCTTGCAGAGAAAGAAGGGCATGAACCGCCTGACGGGGTGGCCACGAGGGCCCAGGGCGCGCTTGACCCCCTAGGGTGCCCCCTGCCTCGTGCCCCCCTCGGGCATCGTCTCGCGTTGATTCTTCTTCCCAAAAATCACATATATTCCAAAACAATTCTTCGTCAGTTTTTATCCCGTTTGAACTCTGTTTGATATGGATTTTCTATGATACGGAAAACATGCAACGACCAGGAACTGGCACTGCGCACTGGATCAATGTGTTAGTCCCAAAAATAGTATAAAAAGTTGCCAAAAGTATATAAAAGTTGTAGAATATTGGCATGGAACAATCAAAAATTATAGATACGACGAAGACGTATCACGCACCCCCTGAGGAAACAAAGAATGAGCGCAAAGTGCGCATTCATAAGATTGAGAGGAGATGGGCACGGGAATGGAGGGAGTACAGGTATGTCACTCCAAAGTACATGAAGAAATTCTCTCTTCACCCTCCTTGCCCAAGACCTCCATTGGCACCTGGCCAAGAAGCTGATCCCACCAGCGTCAAGCGTGGTGAGGACTATCCTGATGAATTGGCAAAACGGCAAGCGAAGCTAGCCAAAATAGCTAAAGAAGCAGTGAGGAAATTTAATGAAGACTCTACTGCTGATGTTGAGGCCTCTGCTAGCAAGCCCAAGAAGGCTATGGCCAAGAAGCCTGCACATAAGCCCAGTGCCTCTGCTTCAATGCCCTCATGGCCAAGCACCTTAGCAATGCCCTCACGGCCCAGTTCTGCAAAACCCTCACAGCAAATTCCTCATGTTGCTCCAGCTCCTCCAAATTCCCCAGGTCCTGCACCAAAATCCTCAGAACTTGTGCATCTTGCCTCGTGTCAAAGCACCACAGGTATCTCAATTGCCTCGAGAGCCTCTGCAAGGTCTTCAGCTCCTTTGCAATCCTCAACTGGCCCCACTCCGCTAAAGACAAAGGCCACTGCTGGACGAGGCACTAGACCAAGTCCTCATAAGAAGCAGGTTGCCTTTCATGTACCGTCTAGTGATGATGAAGCTGATGATGAAGAACTTGAATAAATCATCAGAGACAGAAAGCAAAGGGCCGCTAGAGCCAAAGGCACAAATGTGCCATTGATGTTGGATCCCAAGATGATCCTTGGTTTTATTGATCTCTGGCACAAGGACCCAAACACACCTATGCCTGACTTCAAGCTCACTCCTAGCCGAAGTCACATGCTGACCGCCTTCATCAGCGAAGAAAAATGGAAATTTGAGAAGGCCAGGAAGCTGAAGAAAGCTGAGTACAAGAAGGAGCGTTTTCTGAAGAAGAATGTTGTCAACATGATAACTAATGAACTTGTTGTTATACAGTCTGAGATCAAATGTCTCACTGATGAATTCAACGTCTCCCATACAGATTGGCTTGGAGCCAAAGTCAGATTTGTCAAACTGACTGAAGGATTCACCTCAAATGTTGCTTCTCCAACACAACATGAATCTCCTCAGGGTGAAGCATTTGCTCAGCCCACTGAAGAACATGCGAGCACCGCTGATGAAAATCAGGCTGCTGATGAAACTGCGAGTACCAGGGCTGATGAAGCGATTCTAGCCGCTGATGAAATTGCCAGGGCAACCACTAGTGTTGCGCCTGAAGCACAAACCAGGCCAGCTGAAGCATCAAACGCTGTGCCTGAAGAAACTGAACCAATCAGGGCAACCACATCAGTTGTGCCCGATGAAATTGAACCAATTTCCACTGCTCCTCTTGCACCAATGCCTAGTCCATTCTTCCTTCTGCATCAGAAGTGAAGAAAACCAAAGCTGCGAAGAAAGCAGCTGTGAAGAAGGGGAAAGCATCCGCCATCTCAGAGTCTTCAGCACCAAAGAATACGCAGACTCTGACAAGTTCTTTTGAGAATCCAATTGATGTTATTCCTGTTTCTAGCATGCCATCAAAGGAGCTTGTACCCTTTGGTAAAGATTATGAAACTCCCAATGAATCTGATGAAGAAGATCCTTCTGCTGTTTCGACAGAGCAGTTGGACGAAGAAATTGAAGTGGATAACATCCCTTCAACTCCACTGGTATCCTCACCCATGCTTCAGTTCACTGCTGAAGAGGCCGACGTTGAAGAAATTAATGATGAAGAATAAGATGTGGACAATGGGTGCTCCACTCTGGTTCTGAATGATGAATATTGGGACAGTCAGGACCCCAACTCACCACTATTCATCCCATTGCAACAGATTCCTAAGTCCCCTGTCCAGACTAAAGAAATTCAAATGGGCTCTGACGAACCTCAAGCCACACCTTCCATTCATGAAGAAATTCTATCCACTAGTGCTGATGCCGATGTTGCTAAAGAGATGAAGACCCAGGCTGCTACTGAAGCAGAAATTGAAATTCCTCAATCTATGGTGTCTGAGATTGTGATTCCTGAAACTGTGAAGTCATTGACTGATACTCCTCAGCCCAAGCCGAAGAATCCCTTCTCTAAAAGGCAAAAATTCAAGGTTGATGACTTCTTTCATGAGCATGTGTTCTTCACTGATTACACTCCATATGTCTCTGCTCGTCTTCGAAGGAAGCATTTCTGGACAGCCAGCCAAGCCAACTTCTACTCTTCACTGGTTTTTGGTAAGGACAAGATCTTTGACCATGAGCATATTCCTCATGTGGACATGGAATCACTGCCTTGCTTCACCCCAGCCCTCAGTGTTCTTCACGACGCTGGGATGCTAAACTTTTGCACCGACATCATAGACTGGAATGAAGAACTAATTCTTCAATTCTACGCCACACTGCACATCACCGGCAATGCTAAAGATGTGAATTCATGGGTGCTGGATTGGATGACAGAAAACATTCACTTCAAAGCACCAGCCTATGAATTTATTCATGCCCTACCTGTCAACCCTCCCCTTAAAGGAGCGCAACTCATCTACCATCAACCCGAGCTATGAGATCATTACATGCAAGTATTGATGAAGCCGCTGAAGCCTGGTCAAGCCCCACGAACTAAATTCCTCGTGAAGGAATTTCTATATGTGCCAAGAACTGTCTATCAAATTCTGACCAAGACCCTGAGTCCTATCAAAGGCCACGACTCTAATGAAGAAGAAGTCATTGGCATCATGAAGAATTTGCTATTCAACATCATCCATGGCGTTCCAATCAACTACCATGATTTCTTCATGAGGACTTTGGCCAATGTTGCACTGTCACCTTTTGAGTTGAAGCCTTATGCTCCTTGGATTATGAGATTCCTCAGATCAAGGTCTTCAATCAATTACAAGGCTGACTTTCAGAATCATCTCAGCTACTTGCCACCCATTGAAGTCTTGAAATGACCTATTTCCTCATCTGATGAGAAGGGCAAGTTTGCTATTATCGATGAAGGCATTCGTCCATTGGATGGTCAGTTCCGCAAAGCTCCATCTTACTCCACCAATGATGACTCTGCCACACATGACTCTGCCGCAAATGCTTCTAAGAAATATCCTCAAGCCACTGCTCCCAGGGTGCTGACTGATCCTGAGCTTCTCCTCGGTCTTCACCAGAAGGTCGATCGCAATCATAAATGGGTCAAGCGTCAGTTTGGTTCAATTCTTCAGAACATGACCATCACTCAGAATTCAGCGAAGAAGAACCATTACTATCCGCATGAAGTATTTGATCGCACCTAGGCTGGTCTATCTCATCTCTACGGTGAAGATGACCTCAATAAGATGGGCTTCAAGCAGGACTTTGACTGGTCTCAGCCACCTTCGAAGAAATTCAAGAAGGTCAAAGTTCCTCACTTGGTGGCCAGCTCTTATTCTTCATCGCGCGAGACTGATGAACATGAAGATTTGGACAACACTGTGGCAGGCCCTACTTCAACAACCGACCCCAATAATGCTGACGCTCCTCCATCGACTTCGTGATATTCTTCAGGGGCGTTAGTCCTCACTTTTCGTCCCTTTTGGTCATTCAATGACAAAGGGGGAGAAATTTGAGTTAGTCTTCAAGCGGGTCTATCTATATGGGCGTTTTGCTAAGTTACAACTCTCATTCTTCTGAAAATTTTGTTGGATTGAGTTGTAATCTTAAACCCGATGGTGGTCTGATACTTCTGCTACATTCTTCTGCATGCTATTTCCTCATATATGTTAATGCACACATGCTGAATTACATTAGCCACCATATTTCATCATGCATTTCAAATTCTTCATACCATATGTTAGATGCGTGTATGAATTACAAGATATAGGGGGGATCTCCATGATTCTACTCTTTAAATGTACATTGCTTCGAAAGCAAATTCCTCACTATGAACATCTTCAGGGGGAGTTTCTTCTATATCTTGTAATCAAATTCCTCAATATCAGTATATACACTTCATATGTTTATCATCGTTGAAAACTTAACCTATATTGTCATCAATCACCAAAAAAGGGGAGATTGTAAGTGCATCTAGTGCCCCATAGTGATTTTGGTGTATTGAAGACTTATAGGTTAAGGCACTGATGCGTTCGTGAGTGTACACAGGTCTATAAGTCTATGAGGAGTTTGATATTTACAGAGAAAGACGACCCCGAAAAATGAATGTCTTCAACTGAAGACTTTGGATTTCTGAAGACTTTGAAAGTGAAGAAATTGATGTGACCGTGAAGACTTGATATTCATGCGAGGAATATGAAGCTTGAAGACTTTTGTTTTTGTAGTTTCATTTTCCCTTTCTTGAGTCATAGGAAACACCATACTATTAAAGGAGGTCGAGGAAAAACTAAGGAAAAGTTTCCAAGTGATGCTCATCTCAAAATCCTACACCTACCAATCCCTTCGAGTGAAGCCATTGGAAATCTCATACAGTTCAGCCAATTTCTTCAGGGACAGAGACCAAGATCTTCTGGTCTCCGAGGAATTTGTTCTGACTGACGAGTTAGGAATTTTCCAGTGCAGATTGCCTACAAGTGAGGAACATGATAGCCCTGAGGAATTTGATAGCCAAATTTCCGGCCGTTGCTGTGCTATGCGCCAGATGTCCCAAAATATCTATCCACCTAACGGTCATATCATTGAAGGGCATTTATGTATTATCATGTCGGGCTGCTCCCTAGGCTATAAATAGCCGCCCCCTACAACCACTAGCTGGTTGGCTGTGTTGGCATCCTGGGAACGGGGGTCCCCAGACTTGCCTGCCTGCGGCCCACGGCATGGCTCCGCCAGCGGCCCTATACGGCCCATCTTCACCAGCAAACACTCAAGACCCTCGCGAGGGGCCAAGCCTTGTGAGGTGGACGATGCAAGACCTCCTCGGGGGCGGCCTCACCAGGCCGGCTCGCGAGGGGTGGAGAGATCAAGGCAAGGGGCACCTCGCGAGGTCCCTGTGACGCAAGCCATGACGACCAAGGCCAGGCGGGCACCAGTCAGGCGCCAGCACATGCAGTGTCCTCGTTTCCTCTTTGGTGTTAAAGAGGCAAGCGCAGGTGCGAAGTCCCGAGGCGTCAAGCAAAGGTTTCCATATCGGTGCAACGAGACCAAGACCAGCAGGACGGCAGGACGGAGGTCACCGTGGAGCCCAGGACAACGTCACCACCAGAGCCTTTGGCAGGCGAAGACCACCTTTTGTCAGGATATCTTGTACTAGCTGTCCCCCTTCAAACTAGCCGTTGTGGGATCCCTTCCCGCCTAATATTTGGGGAGAGGACCCGGTCCTCTATAAATAGGACTAGCCACCACCTTAGAAGGAGGAGGCTCATAAGAGGCGGATCGGGCATGAAGAAAACGATCCCCTACTACATAACCTCACCAAGCACGAGAGCACCTCTCCTCAGGAGGCTGTTCTTCCCTTGTAACTGTTCGTCCTCAGCCCAAGAGGCAATCCACCACACCACACTGGAGTAGGGTATTACACCACATCGGTGGCCCGAACTAGTATAAATCTTGTGTCCCTTGTTCTGCGGGTTTGATGCGCTAAGACTTGAGTGTGCGGTGAGAGTGTGGGCTAGAGGGGGAGAGATCTTCATGCGCTCCCCAGTGTTCGAACCTCAAGGGTTTTGCCGGAACCCAAAATCCGACATTTGGCGCTCCAGGTAGGGGTGCGCTGAAGCTTTCCTTCCGCTGATCCACATCCCATCGCTCCACCACCTCCATGTCAAACGCGCGTCGAGGCCCGCGCTCCCTCGCCGCCCGTGTCGCTCAGACAGCCCCTGTCGACGGGCCTCCCCATTGTTCTCCGTCTCCTGTTGCCAACACCGCTTCCGGCCCGACGACAAACAAGCAGCAAGCATCTTCATTGCACCCTCCATGCGGCGGTACGGCCGCACCGCCACCTCGTCGCTTACTCCGGCCGGCTCATCGTCGCACGCTCGCTGCGCACCCACATACGCGCAGGCTGTGCTACTCATGGCACGCGAGCTCCTGCGCTACAACTCGGTTGACAACCTCTACAAGGACTGGTTGGACCGCATCGCCGAGCTTGTCAGCACCGCTGGAAGCTCTCCTGCACCATCCCTCTTGCTGCCTCACCCACCTCCAGCTATAGGCGATGTAGCTCACGGAGCGCCTTCGCTGCCTCCGCATAAAGACGGCGCCCTCGCGCTGAGACGCGCAGCTCACAGAGCGCCACCGCCTCCTCCGTGTCAAGACGGTGTCCTCTCCCCAAGACGCACGGTCCCGCGGCGTGATCCACCGCGCCGTGTGCCCGCACACGAAGAAGGAAGCTGCCGAGAGGTTCCCCAACCACAAGAAAACGCTCCTGGTGCTCCCGGCGCCACGACAAGACCGCGCGCCGCCAGTGGCGGCGGTGCGCGGACATCAAGGGTAGGCTCCGGCCCTGCAGAGGGCCCTGATGGCCACCGCAGGCTGCCGCACCCTCATTCCCAAGCTGCGTAGCATCATCTGGCCAGGCAAGTTCAAGCCAGAACTGCCTCCATGCTACGACGGCACCCCCGACCCCGCAGAGTTCCTATAGCTTTACGAGCTGAGCATCAAGGCGGCCAACGGCGATGAAAAAGTCATGGCGAATTGGTTTCCCATGGCTCTCAAGGATGGCGCCCGCTCGTGGCTCCCGAACCTGCCTCCAGGCTCGATCTCCTCCTGGGTGAGATGCGTGACTGCTACGTCTTGATCTTGCGTTGGTTTTCCCCAAAGAGGAAGGGATGATGCAGCAGAGTAGCATAAGTATTTCCCTCTGTTTTTGAGAACCAAGGTATCAATCCAGTAGGAGCCCACACTCAAGTCCCTCGTACCTGCACAAAGCGATAGCTACTCGCAACCAACGCGATTAGGGGTTGTCAAGCCCTTCACGGTCACTTACGAGAGTGACATCTGATAGATAGAATATTTTGGTATTTTTGATATAAAGATGCAAAGTAAAAAGTAAAAGCAAAGTAAATAGAAAAATAATATAAAAGTGATAGAGATTGATATGATGAGAATAGACCCGGGTCCATAGGTTTCACTAGTGGCTTCTCTCAAGAGCATAAGTATTCTACGGTGGGTGAACAAATTACTATTGAGAAATTGATAGAATTGTGCATAATTATGAGAATATCTAGGCATGATCATGTATATAGGCATCACGTCCGTGATAATTATATCGAAACAATTCTGCATCTACTACTATAACTCCACTCATCGACCACTATCTAGCATGCATCTAGAGTATTAAGTTAAAAACAGAGTAACGCCTTAAGCAAGATGACATGATGTAGAGAGATAAATTCATGCAATATGAAATAAACCCCATCTTGTTATCCTCGATGGCAATGATACAATACGTGCCTTGCTACCCCTTCTGTCACTGGGTAAAGACACCGCAAGATCGAACCCAAAACTAAGCACTTCTCCCATGGCAAGAACTACCAATCTAGTTGGCCAAACCAAACGGATAATTCAAAGAGACTTGCAAAGATAGCTAATCATGCATTAAAGAATTCAGAAAAGATTCAAATATTATTCATAGATAGACTTGATCATAAACCCACAATTCATCGGTCTCACCAAACACACCGCAAAAAGAAGATTACATCGAATAGATCTCCACAAGAGAGGGGGAGAACTTTGTATTGAGATTCAAAGAGAGAGAAAAAGCCATCGAGCTACTAACTATGGACCCGAAGGTCTGAGGTAAACTACTCACACTTCATCGGAGGGGCTAGGATGATGTAGAAGCCCTCCGTGATGACGGCCCTCTTCCGACGGAGTTCCGAAATAGGCCCCAAGATGGGATCTCGTGGATGCAGAAAGTTGCAGCGGTGGAATTAGGGTTTTGGCTCCTGTTCTGATCGTTTGGGGGTACGTGTGTATATATAGGAGGAAGGAGTACGTCGGTGGAGCACCGAGGGGCCCACGAGGCAGGGGGCGCGCCCTAGGGGGGGGGGGGCGCCCCCCACACTCGTGACCACCTCTTTGATCCCTTGCAGCAGGGTCCAAGTCTCCTGGATCACGTTCGATGAGAAAATCTCGTTTCCGAAGATTTTATTCTGTTTGGACTCCGTTTGATATTCTATTTATCCGAAACACTGAAATAGGCAAAAAAAATCAGCAATTCTGGGCTGGGCTTCCGGTTAATAGGTTAGTCCCAAAAATAATATAAAAGTGGAAAATAAAGCCCAATATAGTCCAAAACAGTAGATAATATAGCATGGAGCAATCAAAAATTATAGATACGTTGGAGACGTATCAGGCATCCCCAAGCTTAATTCCTGCTCGTCCTCGAGTAGGTAAATGATAAAAAGAGAATTTTTGATGTTGAGTGCTACTTGGCATAATTTCAATGCAAATCTTCTTAATTGTGGTATGAATATTCAGATCAGAAAGATTCAAGACAAAAGTTTATATTGACATAGAAAATAATAATACTTCAAGCATACTAACAAAGCAATTATGTCTTCTCAAAATAACATGGCTAAAGAAAGTTATCCGTACAAAATCATATAGTCTGGCTATGCTCCATCTTCCCCACACAAAGTATTTAAATCATGCACAACCCCGATGACAAGCCAAGCAATTGTTTCAGACTCTAACTTTTTCAAAACTTTTTCAATCTTCACGCAATACATGAGCGTGAGCCATGGATATAACACTATAGGTGGAATAGAATGGTGGTTGTGGAGAAGACAAAAATGAGAAGATAGTCTCACATCAACTAGGCGTATCAATGGGCTATGGAGATGCCCATCAATAGATATCAATGTGAGTGAGTAGGGATTGCCATGCAACGGATGCACTAGAGCTATAAATGTATGAAAGCTCAACAAAAGAAACTAGTGGGTGTGCATCCAACTTGCTTGCTCATGAAGACGTAGGGCAATTTGAGGAAGCCCATCATTGGAATATACAAGCCAAGTTCGATAACATAAAATTCCCACTAGTATATGAAAGTAACAACATATGAGACTCTCTATATGAAGGACATGGTGCTACTTTGAAGCACAATATATGAGACTTGCTATATCATGGTGCTACTTTGAAGCACAAGTGTGGAAAAAAAAGATAGTAGCATTGCCCCTTTTTATTTATTTATTTTTTGGGCCTTCTTTTTTTCTTTGGCCTTTCTCTTTTTTTGGACAATGCTCCATTGAATGATGATCATCACACTTCTATTTATTTACAACTCAATGATTACAGGTGTCTGATACCGGCGAAAGTTGCGCGGTATTAGAGAGGCTATCAAGGGTGGAAGGGTGAGAGTGCGTATAATCCATGGACTCAACATTAGTCATAAAGAACTCATATACTTATTGCAAAAATTTAGAAGTTATCAAAGCAAAGTATTACATGCATGCTTCTAGGGGGATAGATTGGTAGGAACTAGATTGGTAGGAAAGCCACTCATAAGGAAGACAATCAATAAATAAATCATGCTCTGACTTCATCACATAACGGTTCACCATACGTGCATGCTACGGGAATCACAAACTTCAACACAAGTATTCTTTAAATTCACAACTACTCAACTAGCATGACTTTAATATTATAACCTCCATATCTCAAAACAATTATCATGCTTCAATCTTTTCTTTGTATTCAACACACTCAAAAGGAAATTTCACAAATCTTGAATACCAAGCATATTATTATTAGGCAAATTACCATGCTATTAAGAGACTCTCGAATTAATTTAAGTGAAGCATGAGAGATCAATAGTTTCTTTAAAACGAATCCACCACTGTGCTCTAAAAGATCTAAGTGAAGCACATAGAGCAAAATTATAACACTCAAAAGATATAAGTGAAGCACATAGAGAAAAAATATCTAGCTCAAAGGATATAAGTGAAGGACATAGAGCAAAGTTATCTAGCTCAAAGGATATAAGTGAAGCACATAGAGTATTCTATCAAATTTTTATTCATGTATGGCTCTCTCAAAAGGTGTGTACAGCAAGTACGATGGTGGAATACTAACAAACAAAGACACAAATAATACAAGACGCTCCAAGCAAAACACATATCATGTTGGTGAATAAAAATATAGCTCCAAGTAAATTACCGATGGAAGTGGACGAAAAGAGGGGATGCCTTCCAGGGCATCCCCAAGCTTTGACTTTTTGGTGTCCTTGGATTATCTTGGGGGTGCCATGGTCATCCCCAAGCTTAAGCTATTTCCACTCCTTATTCCATAATCCATCAAAAGAATTCACCCAAAACTTGAAAGCTTCACAACACAAAACTCAAGATAGAAAACTCGTGAGCTCCGTTAGAGAAAGAAAACAAAATACCACTTCAAGGTACTGTAATGAACTCATTCTTTATTTATTTTGGTGTTAAACCTACTGTATTACAATTTCTCTATGGATTATAAACTATTTTAGTAGCCATAGATTCATCAAAATAAGCAAACAACACACGAAAAACAGAATCTGTAAAAAACAGAACAGTCTGTAGTAATATGTAGCTAGCGCAAAATCTGAAACCCCAAAAATTCTAAAATAAATTTATGGAAGTGACGAATTTATCTATTAATCATATGCAAAAATAATTAACTAAATATCGCTCTTCAAATAAAAATGACAGCAGTTCTCGTGAGCGCTAAAGTTTCTGTTTTTTACAGCAAGTTCAACAAGACTTTCCCAAAGTCTTCCCAACGGCTCTACTTGGCACAAACAGTAATTAAAAACAAAAAAACACAACCAAAAAAATAAATAAATAATTTATTTATTACTAAACAGGAGCAAAAATCAAGGAATAAAAATAAAATTGGGTTGCCTCCCAACAAGCGCTATCGTTTAACGCCCCTAGCTAGGCATAACGAGCAAGAATAGATCTAGGTATTGCCATCTTTGGTAGGCAATCCATAAGTGCCTCTCATGATAGTTTCATATGGTAATTTTATTTTCTTTCTTGGAAAGTGTTCCATGGCATTTTTTAATGGAAATTGAAATCTAATATTCCCTTCCTTCATATCAATAATCGCACCAACCGTTCTAAGGAAAGGTCTACCAAGAATAATAGGGCAAGAAGGATTGCAATCTATATCAAGAACAATGAAATCTACGGGCACATAATTCCTATTTGAAACAATAAGAACATCATTAATTCTTCCCATAGGTTTCTTAATAGTGGAATCCGCAAGATGCAAGTTTAGAGAGCAATCATCAAAATTACGGAAATCTAGTATTCACACAAAGTCTTGGGAATAGTAGAGACGCTAGAACCCAAATTACACAAAGCATAAAACTCATGATCTTTAATTTTAATTTTAATAGTTGGTTCCCACTCATCATAGAGTTTTCTAGGGATAGAAACTTTCAACTCAAGTTTTTCTTCATCAGATTGCATCAAGGCATCAACAATATGTTCGGTGAAGGCTTTATTTCGACTATAAGCGTGTGGAGAATTTAGCACAGATTGCAACAAGGAAATACAATCAATCAAAGAGAAATTTTCATAATTAAATTCCTTGAAATCCAATATAGTGGGTTTAGCAACATCCAGATTTCTATTTCTTTCCATCCCACTTTCATCAATTTCATCATTAAGATCTAAACACTCTGAATTTTTAGAACGCCTTCTAGGTAAAGGAAGATCATATTCAGTTTCATCAAGATTCATATTGCAAAATAAAGATTTAATTGGAGACACATCAATAACATTTAGATCTTCATCTTGATTTTCATAGGAATTGGAAGAACACGCTTTAATAAAGGCATCTTTGGAAGCACGCATCCTAGCGGTTCTTTCTTTACACTCATCAATTGAAATTATCATGGCTTTTAGAGACTCATTAATATCATGCTTAGGTGGAATAGATCTAAGTTTCAAAGCATCAACATCAAGAGCAATTCTATCAATGTTCCTAGCCAAATCATCAATCTTAAGCAATTTTTCTTCAATCATAGCATTAAAATTCTTTTGCGAAGAAATAAATTCTTTAATATTAGATTCAAAATCAGAGGGCATCTTATTATAATTTCCATAAGAGTTGTTGTAGGAATTCCCATAATTATTAGAACGATTACTAGGATATGGCCTAGGATTAAAATTCCCTCTATAAGCGTTGTTACCAAAATTATTCCTACCAACAAAATTCACATACATAGATTCATTGTTATTCTCAATCAAAGTAGTCAAAGGCATATCATTAGGATCAGAAGAAACACTCTTAGTAGCAAATAATTTCATAAGTTCATCCATCTTTCCACTCAACACATTAATTTCGTCTATCGCATGCACTTTTTTATTAGAAGTTCTTTCAGTATGCCATTGAGGATAATTAACCATAATATTATCTAGGAGTTTAGTAGCATATCCTAAAGTGATTTCCATAAAAGTGCCTCCCACGGCCGAATCTAAAAGATTTCTAGAAGCAAAATTCAATCCGGCATAAATTTTTTGTATAATCATCCACAAATTCAAACCATGAGTAGGGCAATTACGTATCATTAATTTCATTCACTCCCAAGCTTGTGCAACATGTTCATGATCAAGTTGTTTAAAGTTCATTATATCGTTTCTAAGAGAGATGATCTTAGCAGGAGGAAAATACTTAGAGATAAAAGCATCTTTGCACTTGTTCCATGAATCAATACTATTCTTAGGCAAAGACGAAAACCAAGCTTTAGCACGATCTCTAAGAGAAAAAGGAAATAGCTTCAATTTAACGACATCATTGTTGACATCTTTTTTCTTTTGCATATCACATAAATCAACGAAGCTATTCAGATGAGTAGCGGCATCTTCACTAGGAAGGCCGACGAATTGATCTTTCATAACAAGATTCAACAAAGCAGTATTAATTTCACAAGATTCAGCATCGGTAAGAGGAGAAATCAGAGTGCTAAGAAAATCATTATTATTGCTATTGGTGAAGTCACACAATTTAGTAGCATCTTGAGCCATCACGACAAACAAGCAATCTAACACACGAGCAAACAAAAAGCAAGCGGACAAAAAGAGGAAAATAGAGAGGGAGGATAAGGAGACAAAGGGGGAATAAAACGGCAAGGGTGAATTGGGGGGAGAGAAAAACGAGAGGCAAATGGCAAATAATGTAATGCGAGAGATAGGGATTGTGATGGGTACTTGGTATATTGACTTTTTGCGTAGACTCCCCAGCAATGGCGCCAGAAATCCTTCTTATTACGTCTAGAGCTTGCGTTGGTTTTCCCCGAAGAGGAAGGGATGATGCAGCAGAGTAGCATAAGTATTTCCCTCAGTTTTTGAGAACCAAGGTATCAATCCAGTAGGAGCCCACTCTCAAGTCCCTCGTACCTGCACAAAGCGATAGCTACTCGCAACCAACGCGATTAGGGGTTCTCAAGCCCTTCACGGTCACTTACGAGAGTGAGATCTGATAGATAGAATATTTTTGGTATTTTTGATATAAAGATGCAAAATAAAAAGTAAAAGCAAAGTAAATAACAAAATAATATAAAAGTGATAGAGATTGATATGATGAGAATAGACCCCGGGGCCATAGGTTTCACTAGTGTCTTCTCTCAAGAGCATAAATATTCTATGGTGGGTGAACAAATTACTGTTGAGCAATTGATAGAATTGTGCATAATTATGAGAATATCTAGGCATGATCATGTATATAGGCATCACGTCCATGATAAGTAGATCGAAATGATTCTGCATCTACTACTATTACTCCACTCATCGACCGCTATCCAGCATGCATCTAGAGTAGTAAGTTAAAAACAGAGTAACGCCTTAAGCAAGATGACATGATGTAGAGAGATAAATTCATGCAATATGAAATAAATCCCATCTTGTTATCCTTGATGGCAACGATACAATATGTGCCTTGCTTCCCCTTCTGTCACTGGGTAAGGACACCGCAAGATCAAACCCAAAGCTAAGCACTTCTCCCATGGCAAGAACTACCAATCTAGTTGGCCAAACCAAACGGATAATTCAAAGAGACTTGCAAAGATAGCCAATCATGCATAAAAGAATTCAGAAAAGATTCAAATATTATTCATAGATAGACTTGATCATAAACCCACAATTCATCGGTCTCAACAAACACACCGCAAAAAGAAGATTACATCGAATAGATCTCCACAAGAGAGGGGGAGAACTTTGTATTGAGATTCAAAGAGAGAGAAAAAGCCATCTAGCTACTAACTATGGACCCGAAGGTCTGAGGTAAACTACTCACACTTCACCAGAGGGGCTAGGATGATGTAGAAGCCCTCCATTATGACGGCCCTCTTCCGGCGGAGCTCCGGAACAGGCCCCAAGATGGGATCTCGTGGATACAGAAAGTTGCGGCGGTGGAATTAGGGTTTTGGCTCCTGTTCTGATCGTTTGGGGGTACGTGTGTATATATAGGAGGAAGGAGTACGTCGGTGGAGCACCGAGGGGCCCACGAGGCAGGGGGCGCGCCCTAGGGGGGGCGCGCCCCCACCCTCGTGACCACCTCTTTGATCCCTTGCAGTAGGGTCCAAGTCTCCTGGATCATGTTCGGTGAGAAAATTACGTTTCCGAAGATTTTATTCCGTTTGGACTCCGTTTGATATTCTGTTTATCCGAAACACTGAAATAGGCAAAAAAACAGCAATTCTGTGCTGGGCCTCCGGTTAATAGGTTAGTCCCAAAAATAATATAAAAGTGGAAAATAAAGCCCAATATAGTCCAAAACAGTAGATAATATAGCATGGAGCAATAAAAAATTGTAGATACGTTGGAGACGTATCAGTGACCGCTTTGTCGCCAACTTCCAGGGCGCACGCGACCGACCTCCGACTGCGGGTGACCTGCCCGCATCAAGCAACAACCGAGAGATACCCTGCAGAAGTACATCCAGTGCTTCAACATCGTGCGTCTCAAGATTCCAAGTTGACGGACGAGCCCATCATCTCAGCGTTTTCCGATGGCGTTTGCGACATCAAGATGAAGGAGGAGCTCGCCATCCATGAGGATCTGTGCATGACTTTGGAGCTGTTCAACATAGAAACCAAGTGTGCAAGGGCTGAGGAGGGGCGTCTCTCCCTCCTCGAGCTCCCTGCTGCAGATCCAGAGGAGAAGAAGGCCAAGGTCAAGGACGTGAAGCGCAAGGGAGTGGCCGTGCTCGCGGCAGAGCCATACACAAAGCGCGGCCGGGACCTTCCTGAGTCGTCCAAGGGAAGTCGTACGTTCTGCGCCTTCCACAACGTGCGCAGCCACAACTCCAATGATTGTGAAGAGCTCAGAGCCATTCGAGATGGACGCTTCGGTCGATGCCCCGAGCGCAACGACCGGGGCTACGACCAAGGAAGTGGACGAGGTGGAGGACGTTGGGATGACCGCGGGCCCTACCAGGAGTGGCACGACCAACCTCGCGAGGACCGCTGGCAGGGTCAGCCTCGTGAGGGCGCTTGGAGAGACAAGCCTCACGAGGACCGTCTTCAGGGAAATCCTGGTCTCCCTCCGCTACCGCCACCACCAAGGAGGAACAACGACCACCAACAGGACGAAGGGGCTGGGGGCTTCCAGGAGCCGCGCGCCATCGCTTGCATCTTGGATGGTGCTCAGGCCCCGGCTTCCCAGTGCATCTTCAAGAAGTTCTCTCGCGAGGTGAATGCAACCCTCCCCAAGATCGAGGCCACACACCCACTCAGGTAGTCCAAATATGCCATCACCTTCAGCTCGGTGGATCAGCTCAAATGCGTGGTAACCGTCGGCATCCTCCCGATGCTCTGTTCGCCCGTCATCAGCAATGTCCAAGTCACCAAGACTCTCATCGACGGTGGTGCAGGGCTCAGTGTCCTATCCGTCGAGACGTTCGACAGTCTTGAAGTGCCGTACGATCAGCTTCAGCCCACCAAGCCTTTCTCAGGAGTGACTGACGGCTCCACCACCCCGATAGGGCAAGTTCATCTCCCTGTCACCTTCGGTCAGCGTGACAACTACCACACCGAGCTCGTCGACTTCGACGTTGCCCAAGTTCATGGCAGTCACCCACCATGGCTAGAACGTCCTCAAGATGCCGGGAAGCGGCAGAATCATCATAGTCCCTTGCGAAGAAAGAGACGCGGTGTGCTCCCTCGAACGTGCCTTCCAAGCTGCAGCAGTTGAAGACCCTGACAGCGCGTGTGTGCAGTACCCTCCTAAGGCTAACCCCAAGAAGAAGAAGCAGCTACTCCGCACATGGCCTCAGGGGAGCGGCGCATCTAGCGGTGCCACCTCAGGATCGGCACCCGCGCCTGGGGTGCCTCCCTCCCTCGCATAGGAAGGTGTGCCCGGTGCCCTCCTCGGGTAGGGCTAGGGGGCTCTCTTCTGGAGGGCCTCAGACCTGGCGAACATTACGAGGGAGGCGCTTGGGCGCCACGTGGAAGCGTGCTTCACGGCACGTTTTCCTCGAGAGGGCACCGGCCGAGGAGTGCTACCTCTTGAGCATGCGTTGGTTTTCCCTTGAAGAGGAAAGGGTGATGCAGCAAAGCAGCGTAAGTATTTCCCTCAGTTTTTGAGGACCAAGGTATCAATCCAGTAGGAGACCACGTGCGAGTCACCTCGTACCTACACAAACAAATAAGAACCTCACAACCAACGCGATAAAGGGGTTGTCAATCCCTTCACGGCCACTTGCAAGAGTGAGATCTGATAGAGATAATAATAATAATAAGATAAATATTTTTGGTATTTTTATGATATAAATTGAAAGTAAAGATTGCAAAATAAAATAGATTGGAAACTTGTATGATGGAAAATAGACCCGGGGGCCATAGGTTTCACTACTGGCTTCTCTCAAGATAGCATAAGTATTTTGGTGGGTGAACAAATTACTGTCGAGCAATTGTTAGAATTGAGCATAGTTATGAGAATATCTAGGTATGATCATGTATATAGGCACCACGTCTGTGACAAGTAGACCGACTCCTGCCTGCATCTACTACTATTACTCCATACATCGACCGCTATCCAACATGCATCTAGAGTATTAAGTTCATAAGAATGGAGTAACACCTTAAGCAAGATGACATGATGTAGAGGGATAAACTCATGCAATATGATATAAACCCCATCTTTTTACCCTTGATGACAACAATACAATACGTGTCGTTTCCCCTACTGTCACTGCGATTGAGCACCGCAAGATTGAACCCAAAGCTAAGCACTTCTCCCATTGCAAGAAAGATCAATCTAGTAGGCCAAACCAAACTGATAATTCGAAGATACTTGCAAAGATAACCAATCATACATAAAATAATTTAGAGAAGATTCAAATATAGTTCATATATAATCTTGATCATAAACCCACAATTCATCGAATCTCGACAAACACAACACAAAAGAAGATTACACCGAATAGATCTCCAAGAGAATCGAGGAAAACTTTGTATTGAGATCCAAAGAGAGAGAAGAAGCCATCTAGCTAATAATTATGGACCAGAAGGTCTGAGGTAAACTACTCACACATCATCGGAGAGGCTATGGAGTTGATTTACGCGCAATCAGTGATCAATGCCCCATCCGACGGAGCGCCGGAAAAGGCACCAAGATGGGATCTCACGGGTACAGAAGGTTGCGGCGGTGGAATTAGGTTTTCGTGGTGCTCTTTGATGGTTTGGGGGTATGTAGGTATATATAGGAGGAAGAAGTAGGTCGGTGGAACCACGAGGGGCCCACGAGGGTGGAGGGCACGCACCCTGCCTCGTGGCCTCCTCGTTGATTGCTTGACGTCCACTCCAAGTCCTCTGGATCACGTTTGTTCCAAAAATCATGCTCCCAAAGGTTTCATTCCGTTTGGACTCCGTTTGATATTCTTTTTCTGCAAAACACTGAAATAGGCAAAAAAAACAACAATTTGGGCTGGGCCTCCGGTTAATAGGTTAGTCCCAAAAATAATATATAAATGTATAAATAAGACGATTAAACATCCAAAACAGAATATATAATAGCATGGAACAATCAAAAATTATAGATACGTTTGAGACGTATCAAGGAGCGCCCGACGCTCCGAAGCTCATCGTCAAGACCACTCAAGAGCTTCAAGAAGCAAGGACAATATGCGGCGACCGCCGCCCACCTGGTGTAGCTCCCCACTCGGGCGAGGGTGGTGAGCTGTGCGTCTGCATAGACATCCCATGGCTCAACAAGGCCGCATCTCAGGAGTGCTTCTGGCCTTCGCATGCTAGCCGGTGTGAAGTCCACCTCACAGCTATGTGCGCATGCCATTCGGCCCGTCGAGCGTAGCAGCCTCCTTCCAGCGCAATCTACGGAGCATCTTGGCGACCCAAGAAGTCAGGCATCACGCGGTCCTGGCGGAGATGGAGACGGTCCTCAGGAGGCCACCTGAGCCCCCAGAGCTTCCCGAGGCTCAGGGTCTCGACGGCTTGTGAGGAGCGACTTCTTCAGCGCGCACCTTCAGCTACCCCAATGCTCCTTCGACAACAAAACCAGGTGACATTTTCCTAGTTCATTCAGCTGGGAGCGCCCCTCGGGCTGCATTATTCCCAGGTCACATGGGCTTGTCCCTGCGGCATGTATCCCCTAGCATCTTTAGTTTACCCTTCTGGGGGCGCCTCTCGGGCTGCACCTTCCCCAGGCCTCCCGGGTCCGACCCGGTGGCATGTATCGTTCTTGCATTTACCTAATATAGTTTGCTTTCCATGCATAAGCTATCTATGGTCACTACCTGCTTGATTATCGCCCACCACGGGAGCCTCTCATGCCGGCATGATGCTTGTGCTTGGGTCCGTCCCTACAAGGCTGGCAAATCTGAGCGGTCGAGCTCTGGCTCGTGGCATGCCCACGCACGTCACCTCACCGGACACTCACTGCCCTCACCTTCTTGTGGAGCGACCAGTGGCAGACCGGCAATCATAGCGGCAACCATAGCGGCAATTTGTGTCCTTCCTCATGCTAACTTGCAGGAATCTCCTGAGGACAACAGCGGGTGGTACTGTGAGCTCCCTCTTCTCCCATGCGATTCTCGTGCGCGTTAAAAGGGGGGATCCTGAGCATCACGACTCAGGAGCTCTTATTGGCTCTCCAGCCCTCACCCCTGGCCTTGACCACGGCACTGTGACCTGGCATACCAGCGGTGGCTGAGCTTGCCCGAGGGCTGGGACCTCAGGACGTAGAGCCCATAGAAGAGCACGAAGAAGAGGGGAAGGCTTGCACGGGCCTAACCTGGCTACACTACGACCGTCGGGACATGAGTCTAGCACAGCATGAGGAAACAACTCCGGGCTACCAAGATAAGTCTCGCACCCGGGTCGGCCGAGCGCTACGGCATAAGATTCTCACCTTTCGCTGCCCTACTGTGGCGATGTCACCTCCCTTTCCCATCCTCAGGTAGCTGCTTGCGCGCTAAAGGGGATCTCTTGAGCATCGCGCCTCAGGAGCTCTTACTAGACCTTGGGCCACTCACCTCCTGGCCTTGACCACGTCATCGCGACCTGGCATACCAGCGATGGCTGCAGCCTTCCCGGGGACCGGGACCTGTCGGCGTAGAGCACCAAGCTGCTGCGGGGTTGGAAAAGGGAGACCAAGTGAAAGCAGGACATGCGTTCACAAAGTTTCATAGTAAGGATAATATCAACAAAAGACATTACAGACCCTTTGCACGCCCCCATAGGGTCCATCTTGATTCCTCGCAGGGAACAAAAGAAGGAAGTTCCTAGGGGACCTATCTACACGGGCCAAACGACGCCAACACCATCATCAACAGTGGGCCTCCGGAGGCCAGCGCCAACATCATCCAGATCAGCGACGGCGGCGGCTGGACGCTGTGGCCATGCTCCGAGCGTGGCAAGAACTCGGGGGCACGTAGCTGTCGTGGCTTGTCTCCGAAGTATCTTCAAGCTTGGGAGAATCTCTGGACCACCAGGAGTCACCGCTGCTGCTGGAGGAGTCACTGGCGAAGCCCGCAGCTGGCTCGGCGTTGGTCGCTGCGCCATCCTGGCGACCCCCTTCAAGGCAGCACTCCAAGCGGCGGCCTTCCTCATCGAAGACCTTGAAGAAAATCATGGAGGCGCCGTCGTACTCGAAATGGATGGCGAGGGCGCCTTCCGCACGGCAGACTTGAGCGACCTCGCCCCAGCCGCGAGTCATGAAGATCTTCCCGAAGGAGACGACTTCAACTTCCACCCTAGTCACCGGGGCGTCGCGGTCGGCATGCTGCAGCCAAAGCTCGAGGGGGCGCCTCAGTGGCATCTCGGCGGCGAAGAACTGCGGGAAGCGAATCCAAGTGCATGGAGGCATCACCTGCCAAAACACGAGTTTGCGTGAGGAGTCCGCGGCATGGGCTCCTAGGGTGACGGCATGCATCACCATGATGCGGCGACCACGACCATGGTGTGGGCGGCGTCGTTCGCTGCTCCTCCCTCTAGAGTCCTCGGCTCAGGCGTACATAGGCAGCAGATACCCCAGAGGTGGCCACTTGCACCAGGGCGACGACACCTCTGGCCTAACGACTATGTCGCGACGATGGGACAACCTCTTCTTCGGTGGAAGTGGCTCAGGCTCGTCGAGGGGGGTCTTTCCCTTCTCCGTGGCTGGGACCCTCCGTATAGGCGCCATGGTCGATGTAGCAAGCGATGAAGCAAGGAAGAAGGAGTGGAAGAAGCGAAGGAAGAGATGGGTGACGGGGGCTCCGCTCCCTCTTCCCATTTATAGCCAAGGGGAGGCCAACCGCCGGCCTCGACGACCTAAGGTAATAATGATCTTTTCTCTACATGCAGCAAGGACCCGTCAAGTCGGGTAGTTGCCGAGGCGGCGTCGGGAAGCGGAGACGCCCACGACCAATCAACCGCCACACGTCAACCAAGGCCGCAGGCTGTTAGGGCCCGTGGTGCTCCGCACTTGTCCCTTGACTTCGCCTTGAAGCCAAGCCCGAGCACGTCTTGGGCCCGGGGGCTACTGTCAGCGTCCTGGAAACGGGGGTCCCCAGACTTGCCTGCCTGCGGCCCACAGCGTGGCTCCACCAGCGGCCCTGTACGGCCCATCTTCAGCAGCAAATACTCAAGACCCTCGCGATGGGCCAAGCCTCGCGAGGTGGACGATACAAGACCTCCTCGGGGGCAGCATCACCAGGCAGGCTCACGAGGGGTGGAGAGATCAAGGCATGGGGCACCGCGCGAGGTCCCCGTGACGCAAGCCATGACGACCAAGGCTAGGCGGGCAAAAGGAGGGCACCAGCACGTGCAGTGTCCTCATTTCCTCTTTGGTGCTAAAGAGACAAGCGCAGGCGTGGAGTCCCGAGGCGTCAAGCAAAGGTTACCATATCGGTGGAACGAGACCAAGACCAGCAGGACGACAGGATGGAGGTCACCGTGGAGCCCAGGACGATGTCACCACCAGAGCCTTTGGTAGGCGAAGACCGCCTTTTGTCAGGATAGCTTGTACTAGCCGCCCCCCTTCAAAATGGCCGTTGTGGGATCCCCTCCCGCCTAATATTTGGGGAAAAGATCCGTGCCTCTATAAATAGGACTAGCCACCACCTTAGAAGGAGGAGGCTCATAAGAGGCGGATCGGCGATGAAGAAAATGACTCCCTACCGCATCAACTCACCAAGCACGAGAGCACCTCTGCTCAGGAGGCTATTCTTCCCTTGTAACTGTTCGTCCTTAGCCCAAGAGGCAATCCACCACACCACACTGGAGTAGGGTATTACACCACATCGGTGGCCTGAACCAGTATAAATCTTGTGTCCCTTATTCTGTGGGATTCGACGCACTAAGACTTGAGAGTGTGGTGAGAGCGTGGGCTAGAGGGGGAGAGATCTTCGTGCGCACCCCAGTGTTCAAACCTCAAGGGTTTTGCCAGAACCCGAAATTCGACAGGCTGCTCCGCAAGAAATTGACACTTGTCATTGAGAGCGTCCCATCCTCCGAGGATTGTGAGAGAAAATCATCAAGTGAGGAAAAACCCAAAACCCCAAACCATACACCTACAAACACAAAGTGATTGAGCATCACTGAATAGATTGTTTCTGTGTGGAACCGACGCTTGTTACCTTTGAGGACTGTGCATCCTCCAGACGGTTAGGCGTCATGGTATAGAGCATCCAAGAGGAAATTGTGGATCGCCGAGTGACCGAGTCTATGAAGGTTTGGAAGTCACCTAAAGACTTACCATGAGTGATTGGACGAGTTCTCTGTGACCTTAGTTCAAGGAGAATACGGTGAGGACCGTGTGTCCTCAGGTTTAAATATCTAGCCGCTCCAACCAGACGTACGACTGTCACAGCAGTTGGAACTGGTCTACCAAATCATTGTCTTCATCGAGCTAACTGGTTCTATTTCATCAACCCTTTGATTTCCTCATTACTGTGTTGTGTACTTGATCGCTACTGTTTGAAGACTTTGACTGAAGACTTTCTCAATTTCCTGTGTTCAATTTCTTCAGTCAGTTTGTCTTCAGCCTGCTTATCCTATGTTTACACTTTCTGTATTCTATGCTTGTTTTCATATCATCATGATGACTATGCTTTTGTTCTATTATGTCTGCACCTTAGTACTTATTCTGCTGCTAGTAGTTCTTCGCTTAGGAATTTCCTGACCCTGAAATTCCTCAGTGAAGAATTCGTACAAATCGCCTATTCACCCCTTCTCTAGTCGACTTAACGCACTTTCAGCCTCTTTAGTGTGCTGCGCTCCCGTCGAGGATGTGCCAGAGAGCTCTATCGGCAAGAGCAAGAAGAACAAGCTACTCCACTAGAAACCTAGAAGGTGTCCACCGAGGACGGCAAGGGAGGGAACTTTCACCATAAGTTCCACCCTTGATGACAAATAGGAAAGCGCGCTTGTTGCCTTCCTGCAGACGAATATCGACGTGTTTGCATGGCAACCATTTGACATCCCAAGTGTTCCCAGGAAAGTAATTGAGCACCACCTTGCCGTCTATCCTCACGCGCGGACCATCAAGAAGAAGTGAGGAAGCAAGCTTTGGAGCGACAACAATTCATTGTCGAGGAGATCAAGAAATTGGAAGCAGCAGGTTTGGTCAGAGGAGTACTCCATCCCACATGGTTAGCTAATCTATTTGTTGTGTGCAAGGCTAACAACAAGTGGCGGCTTTGCATTGATTATACAGACATCAATAAAGCTTACCCAAAGGATCCATTTTCCTTGCCGCGCACCGACCAGATTGTTGATTCCACTGTAGGATGCGATCTTCTACCATTCCTTGATGCCTACTCTGGGTATCATCACATATTCATGTCAAAATAAGATGAAGAGAAGACCGCATTCATCACTCCATGTCTCACGAACTACTTGATACGTAAGCCTTTCGGATTGTAGAGTGTTGGTTCAACATTTGCTAGAGTTGTCCAGATTGGTTTTGAACCCCAGATGCGTAGAAATGTGGAAGAATATATGGACGATATAGTGGTCAAGACCAAGGACAAGACAACCCTGCTGCAGGATTTAGAAGAAATATTTGCTAATCTGCGCATGGTCAATCTGAAACTCAATCCAGAGAAGTGTGTGTTTGTTGTTCCATCTGGCAACCTTCCTAGGTTCTTTATTTCCCAACATGGAATTGAGGACAATCCCGACAAGATCAAAGCAATTGAGCAGTTTGAAGCACCAAAGCTCGTTGTCGACTACATTGCTGCACTAAGCAGGTTCATATCCAAGTCTGCTGAGTGAACTCTATCATTTTTCAAAATTTTGAAAAAGTTAGGTCCAATGAAATGTACTCCGGAAGCGGAGGCAGCGCTGCAAGACTTGAAGAAGTACCTTTATTCTGCACCATCACTTGTTGTGCCAAGACTGCAAGAGTCGTTGCTGTTATACTTGGCGGAAATGAATCAAGTGATCAGTGCTGCACTGGTGGCGGAGAGGGAAGCTGAGACTGAGGAAGCCACATATGCAGGTCCATCAAGCGACAAGATGGAATCTTCTTTGACAAGTCCTGGTGGCAACAAGACTAGTGTAGAGTAAGCAAATGGATCAGAGCAACAAGTTGTCACTACTGCAGGATGCTGCTAACGCGACACTACGATTAGAGACCCTTCGACGAAACTATGTGCTATGCAATAATCACAAATGGTAGTGTAAAAAACCCGTCAAAAAGGTGCAAAATGTTTGCGATGGAGGATGCATCAAACACGGTTTAGATTTTAGTTGCATGTGCGATGTAGGGCATACGGTTCTGTTCAGTTAACTGTTTGCGATGAGGAGTGTGACGCCCCCGATTCAGTTGTACACTAATCATACACGCAAATGTGTACGATCAAGATCAGGGACTCACGGGAAGATATCACAACACAACTCTAGACACAAAGCAAAATAATACAAGCTTTATATTACATGCCAGGGCCTCAAGGGCTCGAATACATAAGCTGGAATACACAACAGTCAGCGGAAGCAACAATATCTGAGTACAGACATAAGTTAAACAAGTCTGCCTTAAGAAGGCTAGCACAAAAGCAACAATGATTGAAAAGGCAAGGCCTCCTGCCTGGGAGCCTCCTAACTACTCCAGGTCGTCAGCGGCCGTCACGTAGTAGTAGGCACCCTCGGGGTAGTTGTAGTCATCAGTGGTGTCGTCTGGCTCCTGGGATCTGTCATCTGGTCACAACAATCGGGTATGGGGGAAAAGAGGTAGCAAAGCAACCGTGAGTACTCATCCAGAGTACTCGCAAGACTTACATTAGATCTAAACTAAGTATGCATTTGTATCAAAGTAATGGGTTGTATCTGTGGACTAAACTACATAATGCCAAAAGAGAAGGGGAAAGCCTAGCATATCGAAGACTAGCATCTTCAAACATCTTGAAACATTAGAAGAGTACGATCAACATAATGTAAAGTAGTAGTAGTGTTATCAACCTCTCCCAGAGACCCTTCGTCGAACCCCTGCGAGAAAGCAATACCAGAGCCATACTATCCATTTCTCATCACAAGTATCCACTTCTAGTTGTATCGCTCGGGATACAACTCCGAGTGTCTGTTACCGTAGGACAGGCTATCGATAGATGTTTTCGTCCCTGCAGGGGTGCACCAACTTACCCAACAAGCTCGATCAATTCCGGCTAGACACACCATCAGGTCATGACTTCCCTCGGCTAATCAACACACTGCAGTCCTACCTAGGCCAGCACGCCGGTCTACATCCCAAGCGCGCAGGGGTCTTGGGCCCATCGCCCTTTGCACTCCTGCATGTTGCGTACGCGGCCGGTGAGCAGACCTAGCCCCCCTTATACAAGGTGAGGCGTTCCAGTACAACCCGGCACGCGCCGCTCTATCGCTGACATCTGTTCAGCTTTCGGCTGATACATACGACACAGAGTGCCCATACTTATTCCC
This sequence comes from Triticum aestivum, assembly GCF_018294505.1. Classification (NCBI taxonomy): domain Eukaryota; kingdom Viridiplantae; phylum Streptophyta; class Magnoliopsida; order Poales; family Poaceae; genus Triticum; species Triticum aestivum. The sequence continues at coordinate 131,675,025 of NC_057803.1, read as the reverse complement.
GCGTGATGGTTAGTTCTATCAGGCCAGAGGCCCCTCGGATCAAATACCCAAATCATAGTGTATTAGGAACGCGCGGTAACAAGCAGAGACTCATGATCGGTGTGACCCCATTGCCCCATCTCGAGGACTCGCGGCAAGGGCTAAGAATGCCCGGCCACGCCTCGTACTTATCTCACGGGCACCTTCCAGGTCAACCTGACTCCACATCACTCGCAATTAAGCTTGCGCGGGTACCCCTCGGGGCCAACCCGTCTTTAGTAACATGGTTCAGTGTAAAGTCATAGTAACCATGTGTCTACACACCAAGGGAAACCCTGAGGAATCACCCTCGATGGAATTCCACCTGATGTTATCGTCAAGGTGAACGAAGGAGGAATAACCCTCGAGGTCCTCTCTTGAGGAGTTGCACGACAGTGTCGTTATCAGAAGTGGAGAAGGAGGAATCACCCTCGATGACCATAACCGATGAACTAACCTACAAGGTTAACATCAGAAGTGCTGATGAGGTATCACCCTCGACATTCGATAGTAACCCAGTAGTGTCGAGCAACTAAGGGGAAAGTGATATGCGGTGTCGAGGTCTGGTCTTTGATCCCATTGATCAGGTCTTTTGATAATCCAGCGGGGCAGTTGGGACAAAGTGGGGGTCTCTGATGGGTCTCTACCTAGCCTATACTAAACAATTTAGGATAAGTAGGTAGGTAATAACAACAGGTTACAATAAACAGGCTATGCAGCAGAAATAGGATAATAGTAGTAGCACCAGATTATAATGCAAGCATAAGGGAGAATGGAATGGGTGATATCGGAATGCTCAAGGGGGGTTTTCTTGCCTGGAAGCTCGTCATCGTCAATGTAGTCGATCACAGGGACATCATTGGTCTCGGGGTCTACCGGAGAGAAGAGGGGGAAGAAACAATAAATATAAAGTAAACAAAGCATCACAAAGCATCACATGGCAATATGATGAGCCGGGTGTGACCTAACGTATGGCTACACGATATAGGTGAAGGGGGAATTCAACCGGGAATGTTTTCCCAGTTCCGGACTTGAGTCAGACAGATGACCGGAGGGGGAATGTTCCATGTTCAGCATGCTAGGGGCATGTGACAGATGAATGGGCCGCGTATTCGGATTCGTTGGATTTTTCTAAGTAACTTTCATATATAAAGTTTTTCAATCTGAGCTACGGTTTATTTTCTATGAATTTTAAAAATTTAAACATTTTCAGAAACTATTTAACTTAACAGAAAAGGAATATTGCATCAGGATGACGCCATAGTGATGTCAACAGTCAACAACCGCACTGACCAGGTCAAACCTGACCAGTGGGGCCCACCTGTCATTGGCAGTGGGCTAACAACAATTCATTTCAATTTAAATAGAGTAATTAGTGACTGGACCCCAGCCGTTAGTGACTCATTAGTTTAGGTAATTATTTTTATTTAGGAAAATGTTTTAATTAGTTTAATTATCCGGGGGGGGGGGGTGTCAGTCGCACTGAGTGCCTAGTCAGCATAGTTGACCACGGTCAACGTTGTCAACTGGGTCCAGTGTAACACTCCAAAAATTTTGATTTGATTTTATCAAATTCTTTATTTGATTTGGAGGAGGTTATTTAAACTTTTCTTAAAAGCCTCTCCTTCTCAAATCTTTTATGACAAATATTTTAGGTGTTCTTCTCAACCTTGATTTTTGATCTTGAGGGCTTCTCATTTAGTCTTAACTCAACACAAATAATTTTGGAATTTTTTTTGAAATTCCTTCTATTAAAAAGAAACCCTGTGGATTATGGATTTATTCTTTTCCCATTCAAAAATTTCTCTTTTACCATGACACTTACTGAAATCTTTCTTCCAAACCCACCTCCCTACTTTGGGACAAGCCAAGCATCCAATTCTAGCAAGTTTCAACCTCTTTTAAATTTTATTTCTATTTATTTTAACCTCAAATCAATTTTTGTCATTTATTTGGACTATGGTGGTTTACAAAGGGACTACCAATTTTCCTTTGAATCTTGATCCCAAATAAACTTCCCTGACTAGTCCTTAGCACCCTCAACCAAGATCCATCAAGATCCACTGGTCCACAGTTCAAATTTTCAAAATTTGCTTGCTGCAAATTTGAACCAGATTCACTAATTTTGGTGAAATTCATTCTTTTTATTTTCCTAAAAATCCGAGAAAATTCAGGCAGCCTCCAGATACATCAAAAGACCACCTCACCAAAGATCAGCTCAAGAAAATCTTTCCACGTGCCAAAATCATTTCGTCGAGCAGCTGGCGTGCACTGTTTCTGCTCAAATTCAGAGTTCAGTGTTCAGTTTCAGTCGACGGTGTCGTTTTCGTCAGAACCCGTCGACAATCTCGCCAGTAGCCACCTTGGATCATTGCTCACTGCCCCCCTCCTTATCCAGTGCACCGCAAGGTCGTTTGGCCGGTCGCGAGCGTCGGTGGCGACGTGCTTCACCGGCACCGGCGTCTTCCGCTGTGGTAGAACCGCCTGTGGCGGCCAGCAGGGGACCAGCCCTGCCATTCGGCGCCGTCCAGCACCGCCCACACCACCAGAAACCTTCGCGTGGCTGTCCGCTTGCCTGTGCGTGCTGCAGCACCATCGCCGTGGCCTAAGAGGCGCAGAGCACGCCCTCTGCCACCGACGAGCCCATGAGCCGTTCCGTCGAGGGCTTGGAGTGTCGCCGAAGTCTGGCCAAGTTTAGCTATGAGATGAAGCCAGTGATCTAATCCGCAGCTGCCCCGACCCCTAAAACCCCCGTTCGACCACTGCCTCGCCGTAATCACCGCTGGAGTAACCCCGATTATGGCAACCGCCTCAGGCCGGCTATAAATGGAGGCCTTGAGCTCGCTCTCGACCCAGAACCACTCCTCCACCTCACCAGAGCCACGCCAGCCTACTAGGAAGACCTCGGGGAGGCCTTCTTCCCCGACTTCGGCCGCCCCGATCCGCTTTGGGCTCCGGCAAGATTCGCTCGAGTGCGTGCACCCTCGCCTCTCAAACTGTACCAGTAACATCCTAGTGCACCCACTCCACTAACCCGCGCCCCAATTTGAAGGTTGCAGCTCCCTTCGGAGAGAACCATCCTCGCTCGAACCGCCGTCCGCCAGAGTGAAGGCCGCCGTCGGCGTGGTGCTCGCCGATGACCAAGTCCACCACCCACCGACGCGGAATTGCCCCGTGAGTACAACCGTACCTGTGCCCTCCTCTGGATCGCCGTCGATCGTCGCCGTCGACCACCGCGAGCCTCGGGCACCGGCGTATTCTCTTCCAGTTTTTAAACCTGACGGGTGGAACCCCCTCGTCATCCTCTCTCCTTATATTTGAAACGTTTTCTGAAAATGCCTTCGGGCAAAAATACGTTTTCCTGTGGGGTTGGCGTATTGCTAACCGAAACGTTTTCTGTTTTTATAAACTAACCCCTGGAAACTTTATCTTTCATTACAGATGAGTCCCTGGACTAAAACCCTTATAACTTTTTAACAAAAGATGATTTTGAATTGATTCTTTTTCTGTCATCTTTATTTTTCTGTCTAGTTTTTTTATCATATTTATTTGATTAAAAATTGGAAAATTTTTATGCACACACGGTATTTACGTTAGTATGCGATTTCTTTATACCGTAGATACCGGAGGAGGTGACGGAACCGCAAACTTCACCGAGCTAGACGCCGACTACGCCGAACCAGGCAAGCATGTTTGAACCTTTGATATGATGAGTGTTTTGCATGTTTGCTTGAGTAGTTTTCTTATGGCATGTTTATATAAGCATATTGTGAATGTTATATTGCATGCAAGGCAAGCTACAAGTGAGCTTCGAAGTTTGATGTGTTCATATGGTGGTGAGATAACCTGATCATGTGGTGGCATGATAGGTTGTAAGCTGGTATTGTTGAAGCGTGCCAATCTTTTGTCAACCGCGTAACTCCAGTGTTAACGTGGATCAAGTCTTGTTCCCGTTCATCCCCGTCCGTGCTACCACATGTTTTTCTGCAAAAGAATGCGGTTTAGTAAGTTGCAAACCTCTCTCCTTGTACACACCAAATAGAGGGGATGTGATGAGGGTTCCATGGCCCTGGATTAAAGCCCGTCATCCAGTCAGGGGGCATGGGTGTTTCCGGTTGGGACCGATAGGGGGGCACCCCTTAGAGCGTGCGAATATAAATTTGATTCCATGCTAGTCGAGGTTGTGGCCTCCCTGTCTTAAAGTTTTTCTTGAACGTTGCCAAGGGTGATTCCTGGCAGTGGAATGTGGAATGGGTGTGTACTGGTTAGATGTGTTTCTTCTAAAATAACGTAAACGGAACTAGTCCTTGTGACTACTGAAATCCGTTGGCTGTGGTTAAAGAGTACGAACTCTGTAGAGTCAAAACCATTCGAGTATCCATGTCCACGATCAAGGACTTGAATAGCATCTTAGTGTCAGTGTCAGTCTCAGTGTCGATCTCGGTGTCAGCACCAGTGTCAGTCTCCGGAGTATAAGCATGAAAACTGAGAGTGGTAAACCCGGCCGAATGTTATTCCTGTGGATGGTCTAACCGGTTTATTATTATGTACTAAGTATTTCCTTGGGATGATTTAAATTCAGAGCTACTTAAATTTGAATGATGAAATTTAAGCCCTTTATGTGACATTGCTCAGACGTCTGACTGCGGCATTCTTGCTATTTATTTTTGATATAAGCCCTTTATGTGATGTCGCTCAGACGTCCGAGTGTGGCATTCTTGTTATCTACTTTTGATATAAGCCCTTTATGTGATGTCGCCCAGACGTCCGACTGTGGCACTCTTGTTATTTACTTCTAATATAGGCCCTTTTGTGATGTCGCTCAGACGTTTGACTATGGCACTCTTGTTATTTACTTTTGATATAAGTCCCTTATGTGATGTCGCTCACACGTCCGACTGTGGCATCCTGATTATTTACTTTCATTATAAGCCCTTTTCGAGATGTCGCTTAGACGCCCGACTGTGGCACGTACTGTCATTTACATTTCAATATAGGCCCTCTATGTGGTGTCGCCCTGACGCCCGACTACGGCATGTTATGTTATTTTTTACCTTTCGAGGCATCACTTCAGACACCTGATCGGTCTTCTGCTATTTTTATTGGGATTTTGGGAGGACTACCGCCTGACTTGCTTTTTATTTTACATATAGTAAAAATTATTGTCTGAGTGCGCATTACTAATCTACTCATGTGCATCATGTTTGCATTTGTTATATCTTATGTCCAAACTGTCTTGCGAGTACATTCAAAGTACTCACCTGGCTTGTTGATTTGGCTAGATGTTGACGAAGGCGATCTTATGGATGAAGGGTTCGATAGCGAGTCCAACGTCTAGAGGAGTCCCAGTCAGCCACGTGTGATCCTGGAGTTGATCACTTGTATTATATACGCTTCCGCTACCCAAATAAAATCATCGAGCCTCACTCCGACGCTTGATGAGCTGTAAGATTTAGGAGTCATGTCACCCACTTCACTGTGACATATCCACCACCACTTTTATTACGAGTCAGTAGTTAAGCCACCATAACCTTGTGTCATATCCGCCTTTACGTGTAATATCGGCGTGCTTGTAATAAATCATTGAGCAGCCTCAGCTCAACCATGTATGATATTTAGTACTTCTGGATTTCTGTATCAAGGATTTGTGTACCAGTAAGGAGGATTCTTCTGTACTGGTAAATACAAGGGTCGGTTTCTCAATAAACATTTTATTGGAAAAACGGTCCTAACATCCAGGGGGCCCACGGGCAGTGACCCAGAGGCAGGCCCTATCGGTGCCAGGTCAGCACCGGCGCCGGAGCAACGCCGACGACCATTTCATGCGGCGGCGCGCGTCGGACATTGCTGGAAACCGCACACAGAGCACATGGAGGGTCGGGCGTGGGTGCATTGGAAAGAGCATGCGACGGAGAGGTGATCTGTGGCGGTGGTGTAGCCGGAGGAGTACCGTAGCGATAACGACGAGCCCATAAATGGCCAGACAACCTCTACGCGACGCGACGAGTGTGACAGTGGCATGCACGGGACCCAAAGGTCACCGTGGCTACGCCGGCGACGAGCGTGAGCGGCGGAGTGTTTGGTCGTCGGTGGCATCGGCAGCTACAAAATATGGGCAAGCTAACAGAGAGGGGGAGGAGAGGCGGGAGCTCATAGCGGAGCCATAGGGAGTGGAAGTGAGCTCGGGGAGGGCGCGAGGTAGCCGGAATCGGTGACGAACGCTGGTGATTCGAAGGTTGAAGACGAGCATTCCGGTCAGAGTAGAGGCGCTCGGCTCGATCCCGATGGCGTAGGCGACGTAGACAATGACGAGGAAGACGGTGAGCACCAGATCGAGGCGCGGGAGGCACGGTGGCCACGGAATCAAGCGGCGACGGCAGCGAGCGTTTTGAGTGAGGTGGGGAACAAGAGAGGGAGAGGCGCGCGGGGGAAAATAGGTAGCTAGGGTTTGCGGGAGGGCGAGAGGGACTCGAGGCAGGTCTTAACGGCGTCGGGGACCACGGGATGCGCAACAGCGAGGCAACTATCGCCGTGTCGGCAAGCGCGCGCGACAACGCACGATGAGGACGATGATGCGGCTAGGTGGACTGGGCTAGGAACAGTTGCGGCCCAGAGGCCAGGTAAGCCTCTGCCCTTTCCTTATTCTGATTTTTTCTTTTAATTTAGAACAGAGAGGGAAAATGATTCATTGGAACATCCAAAGGATTTAGGAAAAATATGGGATGTGCCCCTTTTATTCCCTAGTGATCTTAGACAATGTCACAAATATTTTGGAGACCAGAAGAATTCATTTGGTATTTTTCAGAAATAGGATAGCATTTAAAAAATGCTGAATTGGTGTTGTTATAATTGCTAATGCTCATCTTTGCACAAAATTGAAGGTGTGTTCCTTAACAAAAAAATGTTATAGAATTTTTGAATAATGATGAATATTTTTCCAGCAACTTTTGAGCAACTTCAAACTTCACTTGAATATGAATTGATTGGAATTTCAAATGGGATATTGAACAAAGGTGATTAAGCACCGTTTGTAAAAATGATTAGTTTAATCATAGAGGGTTACTGTAGCATGACACTGGGGGTGTTACAAGGAGGAACAGAAGAAACGGGCAGCTAGATGAAGGTGTGTGCGATATACAACATACGGTTCACTCGGATGAACTGTTTCTGATTAGGCAACACAAAAGAAACGGTCAGCCAGACCAAGGTGTGTGCGATATATGGTAGGCGGTTCACTCGGATGAACTGTTTGCATTGAGACAAGAGAACAGAAATGGTTAAATATAACAAGATTTGTGTGATACACGGCGAACAGGTCTGTAATCACAAATTTGTGCGAAGACTGATAATAACACAGACGATTGCTTCTAATAAGACGTATGTGATATGATCTGTCCACACAACATCTATTGGCCATTGGGGACGGGCGGCCATCCGGATACACCATAAGGATGCGAAGAGGCATCCTATATCAGCAAGGACTAGTTGTTCCATCAGTAGCTCATGTAAGAGAACTCTCAAGTTAAGTGTGCTCAGACTAGAGTAGCCATCAGATGGGTGATAGAATGTGAAGTTGTGTTGATGTTAAATTAATTGATAGGATGGGTCATATTTGTCAAATTAAATGACTGATACGACCCATCCCATGAGTTAATTTAATCTTGAGGTCCTTGTTTTTTTAACATATGTTAAAGAAGGTCTATCGCATTACTTTTTGACAATGTGCGATACATGGCATACAGTTGATCCATCCGACCTGTTTGTGATGGAATAAGCCGTATGTGTTGTGGGCAAATGCTTGCCAGTATTCAACCGTCTGCCATTGATGAATTCATCACCGATGGGTTCCCTAATGTGGTCCGTGTTCATCTGATCATCATCTACTTCTTGTGCTAGTTCGATTTTCCTTCTATGCTAAATTTCCATTAATTGATGGCGTTTCATGAACATGCCACTGTTTCCCGCCATTTCCTCACCTGTTTCCCGCCACCCAATGATAGTACGCATAAACCTAGGCAGTGCATGATGCACGGAGGTGACAAGCGCGGCCTGTAGCACATCCACCTTTACCAATCATGCCAACCCACCAAAGCACCGCCTCTGCCATCAACCTCGTTTACGAGGAAAACGAGCAGGCGCCACAGCCCGTCGATGCCGAGCCGCTCCCTGGCAAAGCGATGGACGACGCCGTGATGCGCGTCATCGCTAGGGTTGAGCAGACCTTTGGTGCATGGCGCTTGAGTGCCGCAGACCAAGATAGGCATGTCAGCACCGACAGGCTGCAGCTCGCCACACGACATGATCGATGGCACGCCGCAGAGCAAGCTAGGCGCATCCGCATCGATAGTCTGTGGCTCGCCGCACGGCGAGAATGTTGGAGCACCATAGAGCGAGAGGCGTGGCGCGCCGCGCAACAAGAGCGGATCAATAGACGCTTGCCCGCTGTCGACACGGCGTCGTAGCTCGGTACACGTCCCGTCAGTACCCCCATTCCTCGTCAGGAGTGGTGATACGTCCATTTTGCATCAAGCTTTTATATCGATATTTATTGCATTTTGGGTTGTTACTACATATTATGTTACAATACTTATGCCTTTTCTCTCTTATTTTACAAGGTTTACATGAAGAGGGAGAATGCCGGCAGCTAGAATTCTAGGCTGGAAAAGGAGCAAATATTAGAGACCTATTCTGCACAACTCCAAAAGCCCTGAAAATCCACCAAAGTCAGTTTTGGAATATATTAATAATGTTGGGCGAAGAAAGCACCAGAGGGGGGGGGCACCCACCGTCCACGAGGGTGGAGGGCGCACCCTACCCACCTGGGTGCGCTCCTGCCTCGTGGGCCACCTGGCAGACCCCCGATGCCCATCTTCTGGTATAAGGTGTCTTTCGCCCTGGAAAAAATCAGAAGGAAGATTTCGGGACGAAGCGCCACCGTCTCGAGGCGAAACCTTGGGGAACCAATCTAGGGCTCTGGCGGAGTTGTTCTGCGGGGGAAACATCCCTACGGGGGGGGGGAGCGTCACCATCTTCATCATCATCGATCCTCTCATTGGGAGGGGGTCAATCTCCATCAATATCTTCACTAGCACCATCTACTCTCAAACCCTAGTTCATCTCTTGTATCCGATCTTTGTCTCAAAACCTCAGATTGGTACCTGTGGGTTGCTAGTAGTGTTGATTACTCCTTGTCGTTGATGCTAGTTGGTTTATTTGGTGGAAGATTATATGTTCAGATCCTTTATGCATATTAATACCCCTCTGATTATGAGCATAAATATGATTTGTGAGTAGTTACCTTTGTTCCTGAGGACATGGGAGAATTCTTGCTATAAATAGTCATGTGAATTTGGTATTCGTTCGATATTTTCATGAGATGTATGTTGTCTTTCCTCTAGTGGTGTTTTGTGAACGCCGACTACATGACACTTCACCATTGTTTGGGCCTAGGGGAAGGCATTGGGAAGTAATAATTATATGATGGGTTGCTAGAGTGACAGAAGTTGAAACCCTAGTTTATGCGTTGCTTCGTAAGGGGCTGATTTGGATCCATATGTTTCATGCTATGGTTAGGTTTACCTTAATTCTTCTTTCATAGTTGCGGATGCTTGTAAGGGGGGTTAATCATAAGTGGGATGCTTGTCCAAGAAAGGGCATTACCCAAGCACCGGTCCACCCACATATCAAATTATCAAAGTAGCGAACGCGAATCATATGGACATGATGAAAACTAGCTTGATGATAATTCCCATATGTCCTCGGGAGTGCTTTCCTTTATATAAGAGTTTGTCTAGGCTTATACTTTGCTACAAAAAGGATTGGGCACCTTGCTGCACCTTGTTTACTTTTGTTACTTGTTACCCGTTACAAATTACCTTATCACAAAACTATCTATTACCGATAATTTCAGTGCTTGCAGAGAATACCTTACTGAAAACCGCTTGTCATTTCCTTCTGCTCCTCGTTAGGTTCGACACTCTTACTTATTGAAAGGACTAGATAGATCCCCTATACTTGTGGGTCATCAAGACTCTTTTCTGGTGCCGTTGCCGGGGAGGGAAGCGCCTTTGGAAGGTGGAATTTGGTAAGGAAAAATTTATATAGTGTGCTAAATTTTACTGTCACTTGTTCTATGGAAAATAATCCTTTGAGGGCTTGTTCGGAGTATCTTCACCCTGAGCAGTAGAGCAAAGAGTTGCTCCCAACCTACTGAAACGGGTATGATAGAGAAACGGCTAGCTAATCCTTTTACAGGAGATGGAACATTACATCCCGATATGCACCTAATCTAGGTGGATGAAGTTTGTGGATTATTTAAGTTTGCAGGTATGCCTGAGGATGTTATCAAGAAGAAGGTCTTCCCTTTATCTTTGAACGGAAAGGCATTGATATGGTTTAGGCTATGTGATGATATTGGATCATGGAACTACAACCAATTGAAATTGGAATTTCATCAGAAGTTTTATCCTATGCATCTGGTTCATCGTTATCGTAATTATATATATATATATATATATATATATATATATATAATTGTTGGCCTCGCGAAGGAGAAAGCATCGCTCAAGCTTGGGGGAGGCTTAAGTCAATGTTATATTCATTCCCCAATCATGAGCTCTCAAGAGAAATTATTATTCAAAAATTTTATGCTCGGCTTTCTCTCAATAATCGCTCCATGCTCGATACTTCTTGTACTGGTTCTTTTATGATGAAAACTATTGAATTCAGATGGGATTTATTGGAAAGAATTAAACGCAACTCTGAAGATTGGGAAATCGACGAAGGTAAGGAGTCAGGTATAACACCTAAGTTTGATTATTGTTAATTATTTTATGGATATCGATGCTTTTCATGAATTTAGCACTAAATATGGACTTGACTCTGAGATAGTAGCTTCTTTCTGTGAATCATTTGATACTCATGTTGATCTCCCTAGGGAGAAGTGGTTTAAATATCATCCTCCCATTGAAGTAAAAGTAGTTGAACCTATTAAAGTTGAATAAAAGACTATCACTTATAATGTTGAACCTATTGAGAAACCACCTTTCCCTGTTAGAATAAAGGATCATGCTATAGCTTCAACTATGGTTCGTAAGAGTAATGCTAGAACACCTACACCCCCCTAAGCAAATTAAAGTTGAATCTAGTATTGCTATGGTTAAAGATCTGTTGGTTGATAATATTGATGGGCATGTTATATATTTTTGTGATGAAGCTGCTAGAATTGCTAGACCCGATACTAAAGATAAACATAGACCTGTTGTAGGCATGCCTGTTGTTTCTGTTAAAATAGGAGATCATTGCTATCATGGCTTATGTGACATGGGTTATAGTGCGAGTGCAATACCTCATTCCTTATACAAAGAAATTATGCATGATATTGCACCCGCTGGGATAGAAGATATTGATGTTACTATTAAGCTTGCCAATAGAGATACTATTTCACCAGTTGGGATTGTTAGAGATGTTGAAGTCTTGTGTGGGAAAGTTAAATATCCTACTGATTTTCTTGTTCTTGGTTCCCCACAAGATAACTTTTGTCCCATTATATTTGGTAGACCCTTCTTGAATACTGTTAATTCTAAGATAGACTACAAAAAGGATATTGTTCCTGTTGTGTTAGGGGGTATGTCTCATGATTTTAATTTTGCTAAATTTTGTAGACAACCCCATGATAAAGAATTGCCTAGTAAAGATGAAATTATTGGTCTTGATTCTATTGCTATGCCTCCTAATGATCCTTTAGAACAATATTTGTTAGACCATGACAAATGATATGTTTATGCATGAAAGAAGGGAAATAGATGAAGTATTCTTTAAACAGGAACCTATTTTGAAACACAACTTGCCTGTTGAAATTCTAGGGGGTCCTCCTCCACCCAAGGGTGATCCCGTGTTTGAGCTTAAACCATTACCTGATACTCTTAAATATTCTTATCTTGATGAAAAGAAGATATATCCTGTTATTATTAGTGCTAACCTTTCAGAGTAGGAAGAAGAGAGATTATTGAGAACTCTGAAGAAGCACCGTGCTGCTATTGGATATACTCTTGATGATCTTAAGGGCATTAATCCCACTCTATGCCAGCACAAAATAAAATTGGAGAAAGATGCTAAACCTGTTGTTGATCACTAATGACGGTTAAATCCTAAGATGAAAGAAGTGGTAAGAAATGAAATACTAAAGCTTCTGGAGGCATGTATAATTTATCCTGTTGTTGATATTCAGTGGGTAAGTCCTGTCCATTGTGTCCCTAAGAAGGGAGGTATTACTGTTGTTCCTAATGATAAAGAAGAATTGATCCCACAAAGATTGTTACATGTTATAAAATGGTAATTGATTTCCGCAAATTAAATAAAGCTACTAGAATGCATCATTACCCTTTACCTTTTATTGATCAAATGCTATACATATTATCCAAACATACATATTTTTGCTTTCTAGACGGTTATTCTGGTTTCTCTCAAATACGTGTGTCGAAAGAGGATCAGGAAAATACCACTTTTACTTGCCCTTTCGGTACCTTTGCTTATAGACATATGCCTTTTGGTTTATGTACTGCACCCGCTACCTTTCAAAGATGTATGACTACTATATTCTCTGACTTCTGTGAAAAGATTGTTGAGGTATTCATGGATGATTTCTCTGTGTACGGAACTTCTTTTGATGATTGCTTAAGCAACCTTGAACGAGTTTTGCAGAGATGTGAAGAAACTAATCTTGTCTTGAATTGGGAGATGTGCCACTTTATGGTTAATGAAGGTATTGTCTTGGGGCATAAAGTTTCTGAAAGTGGTATTGAAGTTGATAAAGCTAAAGTTGATGCTATTGAAAAGATGTCGTGTCCTATGGACATTAAAGGTATAAGAAGTTTCCTTGGTCATGCCGGTTTTTATAGGAGGTTCATTAAGGACTTCTCAAAAATTTCTAGGCCTTTGACTAACCTCTTACAAAAATATGTTCCCTTTGTCCTTGATGATGTGTACAAGCATTTTAAATACTTAAGGAAGCTTTGATTTGTGCACCTATTGTTCAGCCACCTGATTGGAATTTACCCTTTGAAATTATGTGTGATTCTAGTGATTATGTTGTAGGTGCTATTCTTGGACAAAGGGTTGATAAGAAATTAAATGTTATCCAATATGCTAGTAAAACTCTAGACAGTGCCCAGAGAAATTATGCTACTACTGAAAAAGTATTTTTAGCAATTGTATTTGCTTGTGATAAGTTTAGACCTTATATTGTAGATTCTAAAGTAACTGTTCACACTAATCATGCTGCTATAAAATATCTTATAGAAAAGAAAGATGCTAAACCTAGACTCATTTGATGGGTTCTCTTGCTACACGAATTTGATTTGCATATTATTGATAGAAAGGGAGCTGAGAACCCCATTGCAGACAACTTGTCTAGGTTAGAAAATGTTCTTGATGAACCACTACCTATTGATGATAGTTTTCTTGATGAACAATTAGCTGTCATAAATGCTTCTCGTACTGCTCCATGGTATACTGATTATGCTAATTACATTGTTGCTAAATTTATACCACCTAGTTTCACATACCAGCAAAAGAAAAAGTTTTTATATGATTTAAGACATTACTTCTGGGATGACCCACACCTTTATAAAGAAGGAGTAGATGGTGTTATTAGACGTTGTGTAGCTGAGCATGAACATGAGCAAATCTTATGGGGATTAATGACTACACATATAAAGAGTATGATGAATAAAAGTTGTTGAGAGCTGACAAATGTAGTTTTGGTCATCATTGCAATTAATAGGAAGTAATAAAGAAAGAGAGGTTTCACATATAAATATACTATCTTGGACATCTTTTATGATTTTGAGCACTCATTAAAATATGACATGCTAAAAAGTTGATCTTGGACAAGGAAGACAACGTAATGGGTTATGTTTTCTTATATATGAAATAAATTATATTGTCATGGATCATCCAACATGTTGAGATTGCCTTTCCCTCTCATGCTAGCCAAATTCTTTGCACCAAGTAGAGATACTACTTGTGCTTCCAAATATCCTTAAACCCAGTTTTGCCATGAGAGTCCACTATATCTACCTAGGGATTGAATAAGATCCTTCAAGTAAGTTGGCATTGTTGCAAGCAATAAAAATTGCTCTTTAAATATGTATGATCTATTAGTGTAGAGAAAATAAGCTTTATACGAGCTTGTGATATGGAAGAAATAAAAGCGACAAACTGCATAATAAAGGTCCCTATCACAAGTGGAAATATAAAGTGACGTTCTTTTGCATTAAGATTTTGTACATCCAACCATAAAAGCACATGGCAACCTCTGCTTCCCTTTGCGAAGGGCCTATCTTTTATTTTTGTCTTATACCTTATACAAGAGTCATGGTGATCTTCACCTTCCCTTTTTACACTTTATCCTTTGGCAAGCACTATGTGTTGGAAAGATCCTGATATATATACAATTGGATGTGGGTTATCATAAACTATTATTGTTGACATTACCCTTGAGGTAAAAGGTTGGGAACTATAAGCACCTATCTTTCTATGTGTCTGATTAAAACTTCATACCCATAAGTATTGCGTGATTGTTAGCAATTGTGAAAGACTAAATGATAGTTGAGTATGTGGACTTGCTGAAAAGCTCTTATATTGACTCTTTCTGATGTTATGATAAATTGCAATTGCTTCAATGGCTGAGATTATAGTTTGCTAGTTTTTCAATGAAGTTTCTGATTCATACTTGACATTGTGAATATATTGTTACTTCAACATAAGAAATTGTATGACAATATATATATATATATGTTGCTATTCTAAGAATGATTATGATGCCCTCATGTCCGTATTTTATTTTATCGACACCTCTATCTCTAAACATGTGGACATATTTTTCGATATCGGCTTCTGCTTGAGGACAAGCGAGGTCTAAGCTTGGGGGAGTTGATACGTCCATTTTGTGTCATGCTTTTATATCGATATTTATTGCATTATGGGATGTTATTACATATTATTTCACAATACTTATGCCTTTTCTCTCTTATTTTACAAGGTTTACATGAAGAGGGAGAATGCCGACAGCTAGAATTCTGGGCTGGAAAAGAAGCAAATATTGTAGACATAGTGCCCAACTCCAAAAGTCCTGAAACTCCACAAAAGTCGGTTTTGGAATATATTAAAAAAATTGGGCGAAGAAACCACCAGAAGGGGGCCACCCACTGTCCACGAGAGTGGAGGGTGCGCCCCCTGCCTCGTGGGCCATCTGGCAGGCCCCTGATGCCCATCTTCTAGTATAAGGTGTCTTTCGCCCTGGAAAAAATCAGAAGGAAGCTTTCGGGACGAAGCACCACCGTTTCATGTTCAGATCCTTTATGCATATTAATACCCCTTTGATTATGAACATGAATATGATTTGTGAGTAGTTACGTTTCTTCCTGAGGACATGGGAGAAGTCTTGCTATAAGTAGTCATCTGAATTTGGTATTCGTTTGATATTTTGATGAGATGTATGTTGTCTTTCCTCTAGTGGTGTTATGGGAACGTCGACTACATGACACTTCACCATTTCTTGGGCCTAGGGGAAGGCATTGGGAAGTAATAATTAGATGATGGGTTGCTAGAGTGACAGAAGCTTAATCCCTAGTTTATGCGTTGCTTCGTAAGGGGCTGATTTGGATCCATATGTTTCATGCTATAGTTAGGTTTACCTTAATTCTTATTTAGTAGTTGTGGATGCTTGCGAGGGGGGTTAATCATAAGTGGGATATGCTTGTCAAAGAAAGGGCAGTACCCAAGCACCGGTCCACCCACATATCAAATTATCAAAGTAACGAACAAGAATCATATGAGCATGATGAAAACTAGCTTGACGATATTTCCCATGTGTCCTAGGGAGCGCTTTCCTTTATATAAGAGTTTGTCCAGGCTTATCCTTTGCTACAAAAAGGATTGGGCCACCTTGCTGCACCTTTTTACTTTTGTTACTTGTTACCCGTTACGAATTACCTTATCACAAAACTATCCGTTACCGATAATTTCAGTGTTTGCAGAGAGTACCTTACTGAAAACCGCTTGTCATTTCCTTCTGCTCCTCGTTGGGTTCGACACTCTTACTTATCGAAAGGACTACGATAGATCCCCTATACTTGTGAGTCATCTAGTGGGCAGAGGCCCTCAGCACCGTACTTGCACCAGAGGCCGGCCGCTCCATACTTGCACCGGATGCCCACCGCGTCGTTCGCGCCTCCTTAGCCTAGGTGTCCACCTGGGCGCAGTAGAGGAACCTGGCCATCGCATCCTTGAGCTAGTGATCTCCGACGAAATAGCCAACTTGGAGCTCGAGATCGTGCTCCAGATGTACTGCGAGCGTGTCGACCACTTGGACGAATGCCTGCACGAGTTCAGGCAGAGCCAAGAGCTACCGTAGGCAAGGGCTGCTGGTCATGGTCTCATGGACGCGTTTTATTTTGTTGAGTCGTTCCGATGTGGATAGCTATGCATTCACAGCAATCATAGTATTGCTCTGTTTATTCCTCTGTTTCTATGTGTGTACTCTATTTTTCGTTCTTATATGTTCTATTTCAATGTGTGTATATACGCTTTCCATTCTGTATATGTGGATGACAATAGCTAGATTCAAATTAGTATAGAAAAACAGATAGAAAATGGAATTCATAATATATATATATATATTAATTGTTCGTTAGTTCATCATAGAATATATATATATATAATATCATCACATATACGTGATGATACTTAACTACTAGGTACAATGCATAAAATTGAAAATGAATAATACTAAAACTAATAATCCCTCATGGGGCCAGTATTCCGGCAGCCTCTCGCCAGCAGATCCTTGGTGCGCGGCGTCTTCCCAGTGCGGAGGCAGTACTCCGCCTCCTCCGCCTCGTAGCGCTTGACGTACCGATCTGCCTCTTGCTGGCGGACGCACACGAACAATCTTGCCGCTTCATTGGGCGCCCACCACAGCTCCTCATCGATGGCACGCTGGAGCTTATCGGCCCACCTCCACGCACTGATGAGGCGCCCAACGCCTATGACCATCCTCGCGAAGTACCCATCTTTGTACACCTCCTCGGCACGACGATGCGCCCGCCCCCAAAGCTCCGCCACCTCCTTTTTCGAGGCGGCATCACGGGATTCACATGCCGCCTGGTACCTGGCTTCCTCCTCTGCCATCCCCTTCTTGAACACCACTTGCCTGGCTTTGTCAACCGGTGGCAGCGACTTCCATAGACAAAGATTGTACCGGCCCCAAAACCAATCCAAAGTTGGGGGGTCCGGCGCAACCTCGTCTGGTGGCGCATAAGGATCCTCATCGCTGCTATTCGAGTGAGTGTCCTTGGGGGGCAACGACTCCTCGTCGGTGTGTGGGTAGACCGGCACCGCCATGGCAGAGATTTGAGAGAGAGAGAGAGCAAGGGGTGGATGTAGATGAGAATGCAGGTGGGGCGACATGAGCAAGGTAGTATTTATTGGCGGCCAGAATCTAGATCGACGGGTATAGTACACATGTCGGTCGCCAGAATTTACGAGTACTGTAGTTTGAATTACATACGATTCCCGCAGCAAAATCTGTGTCTGAACATAATAGTAATACAGAACCGTGTTTGATTAATGATCCCCACCACTCACCTACCAAACATCGAGCCACGTGAGAGAGTGCCAATCATGTGGGGGCCGGTTGTGTCTTGCAAGATCTTTACATTTTCTATTTTGAACACCAGATATTTACATCATCTGATGATTTTTTTAACCCGCACACAAGTACACAAAAATATGATTTTTCAAACCGTTATGGTTAGGCATTGCATCTAGATGTAGTGCAAATTTGAATTACGGTCATTAAATGCCTAGAAAATCACTTAAATGTCTTGAAAAGGTCAAATAACCCCTGAAATTTTCCAAATTTTCACATGACTGTTGTAATAGTGCATGTTAAACATAGAAAAAATTCAAGGCTGTAAGAAGAAGCTATCTCCCGTTCGTCATCAAACATGCATTGTTCCCTCTCGGAACCATGAACTTTCTAGTGAGTTGCTCCGATTTGTGAGGGGTGTGTTTCCAAATTTTCATCAAATAGGCCAATTTTCTTACCACATCATCTTGGTGGCATGACATTAAATCAAGCAAGGTTTCATATTTTTCTAATCATTTTTTTTATTTTTTGGAATTAAAATGCCATGGCACTCCATGCATGTGCCCACGCCATGAGACCAATATGTTTGAAAATTCCTTCTAATTTACTGCACATGGAATTAACTCGCACATAAGTACACAAATATAATTTTTCAAACCGTTATGGTTAGGCATTGCATGTAGATGTAGTTCAAATTTGAATTACGGTCATTAAATGGCTAGAAAATCACTTAAATGTATTTAACAGGTCAAATGACCGCCCGAATTTTCCAAATTTTCATAGTACAGTTGTAGTAGTGCATGTTAATGGTCGAATAAATTTTGTAGGCCGTAAGAGGAAGCTATCTCCTGTTCGTCATCAAACATGCATTGTTCCCTCTCGGAACCACGGGCCTTCTAGTGAGTTGCTCCTGTTTGTGAGGGGTGTGTGTCCAAACTTTTGTCACACATGCCAATTTTTTTGCCACATCATCTTGGTGGCGTGACATTCCATCAAGAAAAGTTTCATGTTTTTTGATCATTTTTTAATTTGTTGGAATTAAAATGCCATGGCACTCCATGCATACGTATGCATGTGTCCATGTCGTGAGACAACTTTGTTTGAAAGTTCCTTCTAATTTACTGCACATGGAATTAAGTCACACACAAGTACACAAATATGATTTTTCAAACAATTATGGTTAGGCATTGCATGTAAATGTAGTTCAAATTTGAATTACGGTCATTAAATGGCTAGAAAATCACTTAAATGTCTTCAAAAGGTCAAATGACCCCTAGAATTTTCCAAAATTTCACAGTATAGTTATAGTAGTGCATGTTAAACGTAGAATAAATTTTGAAGGCCGTAAGAGGAAGCTATCTCCTGTTCGTCATCAAACATGCATTGTTCCCTCTCGGAACCACGAGCCTTCTAGTGAGTTGCTCCAGTTTGTGAGGGGTGTGTGTCCAAACTTTTGTCACACATGCCAATTTTTTTGCCACATCATCTTGGTGGCATGACATTACATCAAGCAAGGTTTCATGTTTTTTATCATTTTTTAATTTGTTGGAATTAACATGCCATGGCCCTCCATGCATACGTATGCATGTGTCCATGTCGTGAGACAAATATGTTTGAAAATTCCTTCTAATTTACTGCA
This sequence comes from Triticum aestivum, assembly GCF_018294505.1. Lineage (NCBI taxonomy): Eukaryota > Viridiplantae > Streptophyta > Magnoliopsida > Poales > Poaceae > Triticum > Triticum aestivum. Next base: position 131,655,715 of record NC_057803.1, on the reverse strand, counting down.
CATGGAATTAGCTCGCACACAAGTACACAAATATGATTTTTCAAATCCTTATTGTTAGGCGTTGCATGTAGATGTAGTTCAAATTTGAATTACGGTCATTAAATGGGTAGAAAATCATTTAAATGTCTTTAAAAGGTCAAATGACCCCTAGAATTTTCCAGAATTTTAAATTACAGTTGTATTAGTGCACGTTAGACGAATAAAAAAATTGAAGGCCGTAAGAGGAAGCTATCTCCCGTTCATCATCAAACATGCAATGTTCCCTCTCAGAACCATGAGCCTTCTAGTGAGTTGCTCCGGTTTGTGAGGGGTGTGTGTCCAAACATTGGTCAAACATGCCAATTTTTTACCACATCATCTTGGTGGCACGACATTTCATCAACCAAGCTTTCATGTGTTTTTGATATTTTTTTAATTTTTTGGAATTAAAATGCCATGTCACTCCATGCATACATATGCATGTGTCCATGTCGTGAGACAAATATGTTTGAAAATTCCTTCTAATTTACTGCACATGGAATTAACTCACACACAAGTACAGAAATATGATTTTTAAACCGTTAAGGTTAGACATTTCATGTAGATGTAGTTCAAATTTGAATTACGGTCATTAAATTACTAGAAAATCACTTAAATGTCTTTAAAAGGTCAAATGACCCCTAGAATTTTTGAAAATTTCACATTATAGTTGTACTAGTGCACGCAAAACGTAGAAAAAAATTGATGGCTGTAAGAGGAAGCTATCTCCCGTTCATCATCAAACATGTATTGTTCACTCTTGGAACCACGAGCCTTTTAGTGAGTTGCTCCGGTTTGTGAGGGTTTTGTGTGTCCAAACTTTCATCAAACAAGCCAAATTTTTTACCACATCATCTTGGTGGCATGACATTACATCAATCAAGGTTTCATGTGTTTCTGATATTTTTTAAATTTTTTCGAATTAAAATGCCACATCAATCCATGCATACATATGCATGTGTCCATGTCGTGTGACAAATATATTTGAAAATTCCTTCTAATTTACTGCACATGAAATTAACTCGCACACAAGTACACAAATATGATTTTTCTAACCATTATGGTTAGCTGTTGCATGTATATGTAGTTCAAATTTGAATTACGGTCATTAAATGGCTAGAAAATCAAATAAATGTATTTAAAAGGTCAAATGACCCCTAGAATTTTCCAAAATTTCACATTACAGTTGTACTAGTGCACGTAAAATGTAGAAAAAAAATTGAAGGCCATAAGAGGAAGCTAGCTCCCGTTCGTCATCAAACATGTATTGTTCCCTCTTGGAACCACGAGCCTTCTAGTGAGTTGCTCCGGTTTGTGAGGGTTGTGTGTGTCCAAAATTTCGTCAAACATGCCAAATTTTTTACCACATCATCTTGGTGGCATGACATTACATCAATCAAGGTTTCATGTGTTTCTGATATATTTTTAATTTTTTGGAATTAAAATGCCACATCAATCCATGCATACATATGCATGTGTCCATGTCGTGAGACAAATATGTTTGAAAATTCCTTCTAATTTACTGCACATGAAATTAACTCGCACACAACTACACAAATATGATTTTTCAAACCGTTATGGTTAGCTGTTGCATGTAGATGTAGTTCAAATTTGAAGTACGGTCATTAAATGGCTTGAAAATAACTTAAATGTCTTTAAAAGGTCAAATGACCCATAGAATTTTCCAAAATGTCACATTACAGTTGTACTAGTGCATGTTAAACGTAGAAAAAATTGAAGGCCGTAAGAGGAAGCTATCTCCCGTTCGTCATCAAACATGTAGTGTTCCCTCTTGGAACCACGAGCCTTCTAGTGAGTTGCTCCGGTTTGTGAGGGGTGTTTGTCCAAACTTTCTTCAAACATGCCAAATTTTTTACCATATCATCTTGGTGGCATGACATTACATCAACCAAGGTTTCATGTGTTTCTGATTTTTTTATTTTTTGGAATTAAAATGCCATGTCACTCCATGCTTAATTGTGTCATAGCCGTTAGACCAATATGTTTGAAAATTCCTTCCAATTTACTGCACATGGTATTAAATTGCACACATGTACACAAAAATATGAGTTTTCAAACCGTTATGGTTAACTGTTGCATGTACATGTAGTTCAAATTTCAATTACGGTCATTAAATGGCTAGAAAATCACTTAAATGTCTTAAAAGGTCAAATGACCCCTGAAATTTTCCAAAATTTGACATGACAGTTGTATTAGTACTACAAATTTTTTTGTACATTTAAAACACCATCAGTTGCCACTTTACTCTAAATTCGTCTTTCACAGCTAATAAAAAATATCTACAACATCACACACACTTGTTTTCTAGGAATCGTTTGCGATGAAAATATCTGGGTCTATTTAAGTCTCCCTACTTATGCTTCGCCGGCTCGTCTGCTCCAGTGCCGGCAACCCCCGAATCCGCGAATCCCGATCCCCAATCCCGCACCCCCTTCTTGCACAGATGACGCCGTGGAAACACTTTGTGAAGGCCCGTACGATGGCCGCCCCCTCCCCCCCCCCCGAGCACCGCCGCCTGCGCTGAGAGCGCAGCTTCCTACGCTGAGAGTGCCGTCGCATCCGCATAGAGCGTGGCCACTTCCGCCGAGAGCGCGTCTGCGGCAGCCGATAGGGCAAATGCAAGAGCCAAGACTGCTGTAGCTGCTGCTGCAATGATGGCTGCAAACACCGAGAGTGCTCGAGCTTCCATCCGTGCCGCGGATGTCACCCTGGCCCGAGTCGAGGCCATCCAAACCAAGATCGAGGATGCACATGCCAAGATATTCCAGGCCACCTCGGACTCCAGCATGCAACCCACGTCTGAAAAGGCAGCGGTGGCCATGGAGCACCTGCTTTCTCATGAGGTCGCCGAGCGGGAGCTAGAGATGCAGGAGGCGGTGGAGATCGAGGAGTGTCGGGAGGAGGAGTTGCGCGTGGCCAAGGTCGAGGTAGAGAAGAGTCTGTCT
>NC_057803.1:131318232-131352385 GCF_018294505.1 Triticum aestivum | reverse complement strand
CACAGTCGGACATCGGGGCGACATCACAGAAAGGGGTTATAAGAAATGCCACAGTCGGACGTCGGGGCGACATCACAGAAAGGGCTTTAAAAGAAATGCCACAGTCGGACGTCGGGGCGACATCACAGAAAGGGCTTTAAAAGAAATGCCACAGTCGGACGTCGGGGCAACATCACAGAAAGGGCTTTATTCACAAGTAAATAATACTCATAATAAATATTCAATTCATGATAATAAACAGGTTAGTCCACCCACAGGAATAACATTTAACCGGACATAGCACTCATGGGATTCACCGGAGTCTCTGTCATCAAACTGATACAGTTAGGACAAGATAATACGAATTTGGACATGGAATAGATGATTCAAGGAATGTATGACTCTGTAGAGTTTGTACAAAAATTTTCCCACAGCCAATGGATTTCCGTAGTCACGAAGGACTAGTTCCGTTTACGGTTTTTCGGAAGAAAACACAGCTATCCAGTACACACCCATCCTACCTCTCGATGCCAGGACTCACCCTAGACATCGTCCAAGAAAAACTTTTGAGACGGGGAGATCACAATCTCGAATAGCATGGGATCAAATTTATATACGCGCGCTCTAAGGGGTGCCCCCCTCTCGGTCCCAACCGGAAACACCCATGCCCCCTGACCGGATGACTGGCTTTAATCCAGGGCCATGGAACCATCATACCGGCCTCTCCTTTTGGTGTGTACCAGGAAAGCGGTTTGCAACTTACTAAACCATATTCCTTGCGGAAAACATGTGGTAGTACAGGGAAGGAAATGAGAGGAACTGGACCGATACGGTTTGACATTGAAGTCATATAGTCTGGCATAAGACTGGCCTGCTACGACACTGCCATCTTACCCATCCTCATGCCAACACATGGCCATTCATACTCACATCCATCCACTTATGGATCATCGAACTCACTTACCTCAACATTGCATAAAATAACGTTCATCGGTATGCTCATCAACATGCCATGAAACTAACTAAATGCAAAACATGCCAAGACACTCATCATATCAAAAGTTCAAACATGCTTGCCTGGTTCAGAGTAGTCGGAGCCTAGCTCGGTGAAGTTCGTGGCTCCGTCACCTCCTTCGGTATCTACGGTATAAAGAAAATATATGTGCTATCGTAAATACCAAGGGGTGCACAAAAAGTATTCCAAATATTTTTCAAATAAATCTGATAAAAAACTAGACAAAATTTTAAAGAGAACAGAAAAAGAATGAATCAAAAATACCTTTCTGTTAAAAAGTAATAAGGGTTTTAATCCAGGGACTCATTTGTAATGAAACAGAAAGTTTCCAGGGGCTAGTTTATAAAAACAGAAAACGCTTCGGCAGAAACTACGCCAGCCCAAAGGGAAAGCGCATTTGGCAGAAGGTGTTTTCAGAAAATGCTTCGTTTAGAAAGGACAGAGAGGCTGACAGCGGGTCCCACTTGTCATGTTTAAACTTTCAAATGGGAGGGACAAGGCTCGTCGGCGCCCGAGGGCTGCGGTGGTCGCCGGCGGCGATCCACGGCGAGGTAAGGGGATCGGAGGTTACCAACGTGCTCACCGTGTCCTTCCGCAACGGTGGGTGGTGGTGTTGGTCGCCGGGGAGCACCACGTCAACGGCGGTCTCAACTCCGGCGGACGGTGGTTCGGGCGTGGATGGAGCTCGTCGGAGAGGACTGCAAAGGCCAAATTGATGAGGGGGTTAGAGTACTGGGTGTGAGAGAGGGCTACGGACGAGGTTTGGGCGCCGGAGATGGCCTCACCGGAGTTAATCAAGCTGGAGGCCGAGGCGGAGCAAGGCGGCCGGAGTTGGGAAGGAGACCTCCTCGAGGTCCTCCTGGTGGCTTGGCAGGGTCCTGGGGAGGTGTAGTGAAGGTGTGTGCTCGAGGGCGAGCTCGGGTTCCTTCTTATAGGCGATTCCAGGTAGTGGCCGAGAACGGGGTTCTCCGGCGAAGCTTACGGCGGCGCAGGGCATTGGTCGGGGAGGATTAGGGGTCGAGCGCCGTCGTGGGGGTTCAATGGGTCCATTTAGGTGCTAAACTGGCCGGGGTTTGGGTGTTTGGGTCGAGCTCGACGGAACGGGGGTGGCGCGGCCCGTCGGCGGCAGGGAGCACGTTCCGTGCTTGCCGGGCCACGGTGATGGTGCCACGGGCGTGCGCTGGCATGCATGAGGTCACGCGGAAAGCTAGGGGGCTTTGGGCGGCGCTGAACGGCGTTCTGCCGTTGTGTGCCTTCTGTCGGCCGCCACGGGAGGTCCCGACGCCTCAGAAGATGCCGGCGAGGGCGGGCCAGCGCGCAACCAACGCCAGGAAGGCTCCACGCACGCGTGTGAAGCTCCGGACAAGAGGGAGGGGCTGCGGGCATCGAGCCAAGCGCACTGTGAGCTTGTGACTGAACTCTGAAGAAAACGACACTGTAAAACTGAATTTTACTGAACTTTACTGAAAATGCAAAGAACAGTGCAGCTTAGGTGTTCGACAGAATGCTTTTGGCATCTAGGGATTTTTCCTTGAGCTGAAATTTGGTGGAGTGGCTTCTCATTGCTCTAGTAGGCTGCATGATTTTTGGTGGAATTTTTGGAGGAGTGTAGATATGAATTTCACCAAATTTGGCAAATCTGGTCCAAACTTGCAGTGAGTGAAATTTGAAATATTTGGAAAGAAGAAGAGTGGATCAAGATGGTTCTAGGTTGTGGGTACTAAAGACAATCCAGGGAAGTTGGTTTGGGATAAAAACTCAAAGGCAAAGTGGTACTTGCTTTGAAAATCACTTAGGCTCAAAATAATTGGCAGAAATGTTTTGGGAGATAAAATAATTGAAATAAAATCCAAAACTTGTTTGGACTTGTTGAGATAGAGGAATTAAATTGCTCAAAGGTGGAGGGAGGGGTTTTGAGAAGATTTACTATAGGAGACATGGTAAAACCATGGGTGGTTTCAAAAAGAAAGAAGTCCCAAAACTCCTAGGGTTTCTTTTTTTTTAAATGAAAATAAATAAGTTTGAGAGGGTAACAACCAGAAGGAAAAGCTTCGAAAAATTCAACACCAAATTTGAAAGGGAAAAGAAAATCCTTGCCAAAGGAAAGGAAGTTTTTAAGAGGAAGGATTTCTGGAAAAGAAATTTTAAATGCCCTCTTTTAAAATCCAACAAAGTTTTTGATGAAAACCAAATTAAAAATCTTTGGAGTGTCACAACACCTACCCCCTTAGGAAAAATCTCGTCCCCGAAATTTCAGCTGATCCTTAAATAAGTGTGGATGCTCTGCCTGAAGAAAATCCTCTCTTTCCCAAGTTGCTTCACTGTCGGTGTGATTGCTCCACTGGACTTTGTAAAACTTGATGGCCTTCTGTCGGATCCTCCTTTCAGACTCCTCTAATATTTTTACGGGACGTTCCCGATAAGTGAGGTCTGGCTGCACGTCAATGTTTTCATGGGATACTTGTTTCTCTGGGTTGCTTACGCACTTCCTCAATTGCGAGACGTGGAACACGTCGTGGACATCGGATAATTCCTCGGGTAAGTCTAGCTGGTAGGCTACCGTGCCTCTTCGTGCCCTTATACAGAAAGGTCCGATGAATCTTGGTGCTAGCTTCCCTTTAATCTTGAATCGTTGCAATCCTCTCATAGGGGATACTCTTAGGTATACGAACTCACCGGGTTCGAAGCTGACCCTACGATGTTTCTGATCATAATAACTCTTCTGTCGACTTTGAGCGGTCTTAAGTCGGTCTCTGATTAGCTTGACCTTTTCCTCGGCTTCTCTGAGCATGTCTGGTCCGAAGATGCGGCTGTCTCCGGTCTCTGACCAGTTTAACGGGGTACGACATCTTCGTCCGTATAAAGCCTCAAATGGTGCCATTTGTAGGCTGGCCTGGTAGCTATTGTTGTACGCGAACTCGGCGTATGGCAGGCTTTCTTCCCAACTAGTTCCATATGTGAGGACACATGCTCTCAGCATGTCTTCTAAAACCTGGTTTACGCGTTCTGTTTGTCCATCAGTCTGTGGGTGGTATGCGGTACTGAAGGCTAGTTGGGTTCCCAGAGCCTGTTGTAAATGCTCCCAAAATCTTGAGACGAACTGAGTGCCTCTGTCGGATATTATAGTCTTCGGGACACCGTGCAGACAAACTATGCGGGAAAGATAAATCCTGGCAAGCCTCTGAGTGGTGTGGGTCGTCTTTATTGGAATAAAGTGTGCCACTTTGGTTAACCTGTCAGTGATGACCCATATGGCGTCATTCCCGTGTCGTGACCGAGGTAGTCCGACAATGAAATCCATCCCTATTTCATCCCATTTCCACTCAGGTATTTTGTTCGGTTGCAGTAGTCTGGTTGGTCTCTGATGCTCGGCTTTTATGCGTTGACATGAGTCGCAACATGCAATGAAAGTGGCTATGTCCCTCTTCATACCGTGCCACCAAAATCTTTCCTGAATATCTTTATACATTTTGGTTCCTCCAGGGTGGATCGAGTACGGGGCGGTGTGGGCTTCAGCTAAAATTTGTTGTTTAAGGTCTTCTATGTTTGGCACGCAGAGCCTTTCTCCGTACCATAATATTCCTTCATTGTCTATGACGAATTCCAAGGCCTTGTCCATACTCAACTTTCTTTTGATGCCTTGGATGCTGGTGTGACCGGGCTGAGCTCCTTTAATTTTCCCCACAAGGTCGGGTTGTATTTCCAAGTTTGATATGGTGCCTTCTGCTACCATTATCAAGTTGAGCTTGGCAAATTCTTGTTGGAATTCGGGCCTCAAGCTGTGTAGATTGTTTTCGTCGGAGCTGGGGTTCCGACTAAGAGCATCGGCCACTACATTTGCTTTTCCTGGATGGTAATGGATACCAACATCATAATCCTTTACCAATTCCAACCAGCGTCGTTGCCGTAAATTTAGTTCTGGCTGCGTGAAAATATATTTCAGACTTTTGTGATCCGTATATATTTCACATCGATTCCTAAGTAAGAAATGCCTCCATTCCTTGAGTGCATGAATAACTGCTGCCATTTCTAAGTCATGAGTGGGATAATTTTCCTCATGCTTGCGAAGTTTCCTTGAAGCGTAGGAGACAACCTTGCCTTCCTGCATCAACATGCATCCGAGACCCTTTCTGGACGCGTCACAATATACTTCAAAATTCTTGTGTATGTCGGGTACAATTAATACCGGTGCTGTCGTTAACTTCCGCTTTAGCTCTTGGAAACTTTTCTCGCAGGCTTCTGTCCATTCAAACTTCTTATCTTTATTGAGCAACTGTGTCATAGGCTTGGCTATGGTGAAGAATCCTTCAATAAATCCGCGGTAATATCCTGCCATTCCCAAGAAACTCCGTATGTCTGTTATGCTGGCTGGTGACTTCCAGCCAAGTATGGCCTTGACTTTCTCTAGGTCCACTGCGATACCGTCTTGGGTCAGTACGTGGCCTAGAAAGCCTACTTGTCTTAGCCAAAATTCGCACTTGCTGAACTTGGCATACAATTGGTGTTTTCTGAGCTCTCCTAGCACAATCCTGAGATGTTTTGCGTGCTCTTCTAGTGTCTTGGAGTATACCAGAATATCGTCGATGAATACCACGACAAACTTGTCCATAAACTTCATAAATACTTTGTTCATGAGGTGAACAAAATATGCTGGGGCGTTAGTTAATCCAAATGGCATCACTGTGAACTCGTACAGTCCATATCTGGAGGTGAAGGCTGTTTTGGGGATATCTTCCGTTCGTACCTTCAATTGATGGTATCCTGACCTTAAGTCAATTTTTGAGAATACCTTGGCCTGAGCGAGTTGATCAAACAAATCGTTTATCCTAGGCATCGGGTATTTGTTCTTGACTGTGACCATGTTAAGTGCTCGATAGTCAATACACAATCTCAGTGTTCCATCCTTCTTTTTGGCAAATAAAATTGGTGATCCCCAAGGTGAGGAGCTGGCTCGAATGTATCCTTTGTCTAGCAATTCCTTTATTTGTTTCTTCAACTCAACTAATTCAGATGGTGCCATTCGGTACGGTTTCATGTATATGGGGGTGGTTCCTGGTGCGAGCTCAATGCTGAATTCTATCTCTCGGTGGCATGCCTGGTAGCTCTGCAGGGAATACATCTGGAAATTCACACACTACTGGAACCTTTTTTAGCTCAGAAACGTCCACCTTATTTAATCTCGGTTGCCTGGGTATTTTTCCTTCCTTGGCTGATACTCTTATTGTCTTCCCTTGGTGGTGTGTGAGAATTACGGTCCTGTTGAAACAGTCGATAAACCCCTTGTTGGTGGTTAGCCAATCCATCCCTAGGATGACATCCAGTCCTTTATTTTCCACTACAATAAGATTTGCGTGAAACTCCAAACTTTCAAACTCAACGACCACATTCTGACAGTAATTCTGAGTAACTTGCTGAATCCCAGGGGACTTGATGATTATGGATTTCTCCAAAGGAAGCATCGAAAAATTATTTTGCAAAGCAAAACTTTTCGAAATGAAAGAGTGAGAAGCTCCAGAATCAAACAAAACCATTGCAGGTATTGTGTTGATAGGAAACGTACCGAGTACGATATCCGGAGCATTTTGTACCTCTTCTTTGGTTACGTGGTTCAGATGACCCTTCCTGTGGTTGTTGTTGGGATTGAAATTGTTTCGCTTGGGCGCTGAATTATTGTCGCCGTTGTTCAGCTTTGGGGTTGAGTTCCTAGGCTTGGGACACTACTTGGCATAGTGTCCTTCCTCTCTACAGGCGTAACAAGTAACGCCGGGGCGATATGTGAACTCCTTGTCCCTTGCATGAAAATTCTTGATTGGGCGTGAGACATTGGATGAGGATTTGTGCGTCCCACCCTTTTGAAAATCTGTCTTGCTTCGGTGATTGCGAGCATGGTTAGTCTGGTCCCTTTTTCGCTTGCGGATATCTTCCAGACTGCATCTCTCATTTTCCAGGCTTTGTCCACCAGTGTTTTAAAATCAGGAAAAGTGTGCACGACCAGTTGGCATTTAAGCGCGGGTGCTAGACCGTCAAGGAATTTCTCCATCTTCTTGCTTTCAGTCATACGCTCTTCATTGGCGTTGCGGGACAATAGAGTAAATTGACTGTTGTAATCTGACACTGTCATGTTCCTTTGCTTGAGGTCGTCGAACTCTCTCTTCTTGATTTTCATAATACTCTTAGGAATGTGTGCACCACGGAAACCTTCCTTGAAATCATCCCAGGTTATGTCATTTTCGTTGGGATGCATGTGCAGAAAATTCTCCCACCATGATGCGGCTGCTCCTGTGAGATAGTGTGGAGCATACAGCACCTTTTCGGGATCTGAACATTTTGCAATAATTAATTTTCTCTCCATATCTCGAAGCCAGTCCTCGGCTTCAAGAGGTTTTTCAGTGTGAGAAAATGTTTGGGGACGTGTCTTCTGAAGCTCAGATAACTTGGATTGCTGCTGATACTGTCCATGGTGATTCCCCATGTTGATGACTTGGTTCATCATTTCACGATGTTGTTGCTGACTCTGTTCATAAAGGCGGCACATTTGGGAAAGTGTCGTTTCACTGTTCTGTTGACTCGACTGCCCTTGTGTGAAATTGTTGCCTGGTTGAGTGTCATAATCTTCCTCTGGCGGAGTAGGCATGGAGCGAGTCCAAGGACGAGACATTTTTCACTCTGGGGATATATTTTGTAAAACTCATAAGAAAAGCGAAGATGGTCGCAAAAACAAATCCAAAATTGCACAAGGATGGCAAATAATTTAAATGACCAAGATCACTTAAGAAAACAAATCGAATTGCGCACGGAGAAGGACTGCTCATTACATATCTTACACGCGGGCGATAATTATACAATACATCACTCAGGATATGCGTACATAATCCTGACATGTTATTTAGGCTAGTGCACTTCTCCAGTTCCTACATGATGCGCAAACAGGCTACTCCTCACAACCTATGTACATATCTTACAAAGCGGTACATCGCATGACGGGAAAGCGCACTCAGCCGGAAATGTTGACGATCTCCTTGGCCCTGCCAAGGGTGAGGCGCAGTGAGGCTGGGGACTCGACCTCCTCCTCACTAATAGGCTCCAGACGTGAAGAGCTGCGTCGGGTAGATGGAGCGGGTGCCAGGGGCGGAGCAACACGAATAGGAGTAGGCACAACGGGTGGTGCAGTGCGCGCTGGAGTGGGCGCAATGGCCTGGTTGAACTCTTCGGTGGTAGGTAGGCAACGAGTAGGTGCATAAGATGCTGATGACGAGACAAAAGTCAGCGGCGGTGCGACGGGCAGGAGCTCCCTCCTGTTGGCGGCACAGCCATGGACTGAGTCCATGCGGGCAGCTACAAAGTCGTCCACCAGGTTGTCGAAGGCTGCCTCCAGAGCCCGGAGATACTCAATGAGCATCTCAAAAGCCTCATCTCGTTCTCCTCTAGGGCAGGAGAATGCGTAGTGACAGGTGTAAGGCACATGGCACGGAAGATAGTGGTAGCGATGAGTCTTCATCGCGGGAAGGACATCCCTGAGGCGAGCTATCGCCTCACGGGCTGCCATCTGCATAGCATGCCTCTCCATAGGCATGGCTCTTCCCACGAACCGGAAGCGGCGTAACTCACCACGCCCTCCCTTGAACTGCACCGTGACCGGGTGCATGGTCAGACTGTCGTTGACCTTGTGCTGGAAGAGTGTGAAGACTGGGCGCACAGACGGCCCCATCGCGACCTAAACGATGAAGGAGAGAAGCTTGACGAACCCATCGGGCACGTTGGCGAATGTCTGAGACTTGCAGCTGTTGTCAGCCATCAACGAAAGTAGTCAAAAAAATCCTGCATGGTTAGATCATAAATTTATGCTGACTATCAGAAAATGACTACAATTGCAGAAATATAAATTAGCTCTATTATGCTAATAACCGATTAGCGATCACACCTAGTGGCTTCCTACAGTCAACCTGGCTCTGGTACCAAGCTTGTCACGACCGGTTTTCCAATAAAAATATTTATTGAGGAACCAATCTTTTGAGTCCAGTATGAGAGAAATCCTCCTCACTGGTAGACAAATTCTTGATACAATAAGCCAGTAGCATAGGATATATTACAGGGTTGAGCTAGGGCTGCTCAACAAATTATTACAAGCGCGCTAATAATTATACATAATGGCGGATATAACACAATGGTGTGGTGGCATACTACTGACTCGAGGATAAAGTGATGATGGAATAACACAGTGGGGAGTGTGATAACACGACTCTCAAACTGGCATCTCATCGAGCATCGAGGTGAGGCTCGATAAATTTTATTTGGGTTGCGGAAGCGGATATAATACAGTGACCAAATCCAGGGTCGCACGAGACTGACTGGGATTCCTCTAGGCGTCGGACTCGCTATCGAACTCTTCATCCATGAGATCGCCTTCGTCAGCATCTGGCCAAATCAACAAGCCAGTGAGTACTTTGAAAGTACTCGCAAGACAGTTCAGACGTAAGATATAACAAATGCATGCATGAATGCGTCATGATTAATTCACCAACTGGACATTCAAAAATTAGCATGATGAAATAAGTAAAAGGGAAACGGCGGTAGTCCGCCTGAAATCCCAACAAAACATAAATGAAAACCGATCGGGTGTCTGAAGCGACGCCTCAAAAGGTGAACAGATAAAAGAAAAGGTGCCACAGTCGGGCGTCTTAGAGACACCACATAAAGGGCTTTAAAAGAAATGCCACAGTCGGACGTCTGGGCGACATCACAGAAAGGGCTTTAAAAGAAATGCCACAGTCGGACGTCGGGGCGACATCACAGAAAGGGCTTTAAAAGAAATGCCACAGTCGGACGTCGGGGCGACATGACAGAAAGGGCTTTATAAGAAATGCCACAGTCGGACGTCGGGGCGACATCACAGAAAGGGCTTTATTCACAAGTAAATAACACTCATAATAAATATTCAATTCATGATAATAAACAGGTTAGTCCATCCACAGGAATAACATTTAACCGGACTTAACACTCATGGGATTCACCGGAATCTCTGTCATCAAACTGATACTATTAGGACAAGATAATACGAATTTGGACATGGAATAGATGATTCAAGGAATGTATGACTCTGCAGAGTTTGTACAAAAATTTTCCCACAGCCAACGGATTTCCGTAGTCACGAAGGACTAGTTCCGTTTATGGTTTTTCGGAAGAAAACACAGCTATCCAGTACACACCCATCCTACCTCTCGATGCCAGGACTCACCCTAGACATCGTCCAAGAAAAACTTTTGAGACGGGGAGATCACAATCTCGAATAGCATGGGATCAAATTTATATACGCGCGCTCTAAGGGGTGCCCCCCTCTCGGTCCCAACCAGAAACACCCATGCCCCCTGACCGGATGACTGGCTTTAATCCAGGGCCATGGAACCATCATCCCGGCCTCTCCTTTTGGTGTGTACCAGGAAAGCGGTTTGCAACTTACTAAACTATATTCCTTGCGGAAAACATGTGGTAGTACAGGGAAGGAAATGAGAGGAACTGGACCGTACGGTTTGACACTAAAGTCATATAGTCTGGCATAAGACTGGCATGCTACGACACTGCCATCTTACCCATCCTCACGCCAACACATGGCCATTCATACTCACATCCATCCACTTATGGATCATCGAACTCACTTAACTCAACATTGCATAAAATAACGTTCATCGGTATGCTCATCAACATGCCATGAAACTAACTAAATGCAAAACATGCCAAGACACTCATCGTATCAAAAGTTCAAACATGCTTGCCTGGTTCAGAGTAGTCGGAGCCTAGCTCGGGGAAGTTCGCGGCTCCGTCACCTCCTTCGGTATCTACGGTATAAAGAAAATATATGCGCTATCGTAAATACCAAGGATTGCACAAAAAGTATTCCTAATATTTTTCACATAAATCTGATAAAAAACTAGACAAAATTTTAAAGAGAACAGAAAAAGAATCAATCAAAAATACCTTTCTGTTAAAAAGTTATAAGGGTTTTAATCCAGGGACTCATCTGTAATGAAATAGAAAGTTTCCAGGGGCTAGTTTATAAAAACAGAAAACGCTTCGGTAGAAACTACGCCAGCCCAAAGGGAAAGCGCATTTGGCAGAAGGTGTTTTCAGAAAATGCTTCGTTTAGAAAGGACAGAGAGGCTGACAGCGGGTCCCACTTGTCATGTTTAAACTTTCAAATGGGAGGGACGAGGCTCGTCGGCGGCCGAGGGCTGCGGTGGTCGCCGGCGGCGATCCACGGGGTGGTAAGGGGATCGGAGGTTACCAACGTGCTCACCGTGTCCTTCCGCAACGGTGGGTGGTGGTGTTGGTCGCCGGGGAGCACCACGTCGACGGCGGTCTCAACTCCGGCGGACGGTGGTTCGGGCGTGGATGGAGCTTGTCGGAGAGGACTACAAAGGCCAAATTGATGAGGGGGTTAGAGTACCGGGTGTGAGAGAGGGCTACGGACGAGGTTTGGGCGCCGGAGATGGCCTCACCGGAGTGAATCAAGCTGGAGGCCGAGGCGGAGCAAGGCGGCCGGAGTTGGGGAAGGAGACCTCCTCGAGGTCCTCCTGGTGGCTTGGCAGGGTCCTGGGGAGGTGCAGTGAAGGCGCATGCTCGAGGGCGAGCTTGGGCTCCTTTTTATAGGCGATTCCAGGCGGTGGCCGAGAACGGGGTTCTCCGGCGAAGCTTACGGCGGCGTAGGGCATTGGTCGGGGAGGATTAGGGGTCGAGCGTTGTCGTGGGGGTTCAATGGGTCCGTTTAGGTGCTAAACTGGCCGGGGTTTGGGTGTTTGGGTCGAGCTCGACGGAACGGGGGTGGCGCGGCCCGTCGGCGGCAGGGAGCACGTTCCGTGCTTACCGGGCCACGGTGATGGTGCCACGGGCGTGCGCTGGCATGCATGAGGCCACGCGGAGAGCCAGGGGGCTTTGGGCGGCGCTGAACGGCGTTCTGCCGTGGTGTGCCTTCTGTCGGCCGCCACGGGAGGTCCCGACGCCTCAGAAGACGCCGGCGAGGGCGGGCCAGCGCGCCACCGACGCCAGGAAGGCTCCACGCACGCGTGTGAAGCTCCGGACAAGAGGGAGGGGCTGCGAGCATCGAGCCAAGCGCACTGTGAGCTTGTGACTGAACACTGAAGAAAATGACACTGTAAAAGTGAATTTTACTGAACTTTACTGAAAATGCAAAGAACAGTGCAGCTCAGGTGTTCGACAGAATGCTTTTGGCATCTAGGGATTTTTCCTTGAGCTGAAATTTGGTCGTGTGGCTTCTCATTGCTCTAGTAGACTGCATGATTTTCGGTGGAATTTTTGGAGGAGTGTAGATATGAATTTCATCAAATTTGGCAAATCTGGTCCAAACTTGCAGTGAGTGAAATTTGAAATATTTGGAAAGAAGAAGAGTGGATCAAGATGGTTCTAGGTTGTGGGTACTAAAGACAATCCAGGGAAGTTTGTTTGGGATAAAAACTCAAAGGCAAAGTGGTACTTGCTTTGAAAATCACTTAGGCTCAAAATAATTGGCAGAAATGTTTTGGGAGATAAAATAATTGAAATAAAATCCAAAACTTGTTTGGATTTGTTGAGACAGAGGAATTAAATTGCTCAAAGGTGGAGGGAGCGGTTTTGAGAAGATTTACTATAGGAGACATGGTAAAACCATGGGTGGTTTCAAAAAGAAAGAAGTCCCAAAACTCCTAGGGTTTCTTTTTTTAAATGAAAATAAATAAGTTTGAGAGGGTAACAACCCGAAGGAAAAGCTTCCAAAAATTCAACACCAAATTTGAAAGGGAAAAGAAAATCCTTGCCAAAGGAAAGGAAGTTTTTAAGAGGAAGGATTTCTGGAAAAGAAATTTTAAATGCCCTCTTTTAAAATCCAACAAAGTTTTTGATGAAAACCAAATTAAAATTCTTTGGAGTGTCACACCACCTGTTGGTGACCCCTTTAGCGTATAAAAGGAGGCCCATGCGCAACGTAGAAGGGGTTCGGAGGTTCGGTTCGACTCATTCGTAACCCAGAAAGACACTACGCTCTCTCTGTAGAGCAAGAACACAAGATAATCCAACCAGACAAGCAGCAGTAGGAGTGTTATCTCTCCGGAGAGCTCCGAAGCTGGGTAAACTGCTCGTGTGCCTCGCCTCGATCTGCTCTTCGTGCGATCTCCGCCCCCCGCCGAACTGAAAAGGGGCCCGGTCCGCCGGCCCCATAGGTGTTCGTGGATCAGTTTCCCCGTCATCTTTTGGCGGACCGGGCCCCTTTTTAGTTCGGCGGGGGGCGGAGATCGCACGAAGAGCAGATCGAGGCGAGGCACACGGGCAGTTTACCCAGCTTCGGAGCTCTCTGGAGAGATAACACTCCTACTGCTGCTTGTCTGATTGGATTATCTTGTGTTCTTGCTCTACAGAGAGAGCGTAGTGTCTTTCTGGGTTACGAATGAGTCGAACCGAACCTCCGAACCCCTTCTATGTTGCGCATGGGCCTCCTTTTATACGCTAAAGGGGTCACCGACAGGTGGCAACGCAGAGAAGGGTACATATGTAAAAAGCGAGGTGGTTGGTACAGTTACTTGTACAGTGCACCCTACCTAACCCTGACGGCAGGGGACAAGGGCATTGAATGCCCGTCTGGGTCGCCCAAACAGTGCAGAAAAGGACTGTTAGGGGCGCCACCGTTCACCACGATGGCGATCTTGTCAGCTTCGCATGCCACTGTGCACCGCTGGCTGCACAGCCTCCCGCCACGCGCGCCTGGAGAGGCCCCCAGAGCGACACGTTGGTGGAGGCGCTGGAGCGCTGGCACAGAGTGGCCGCCTGCCGCGGCAAGCGCCTTGCCGCTGTTGTTATCTTGTCGGGTGCGGAAGCTTGTCGCTCACCGGGCCTCGAAGTACCTTGGTTGGTCTTCTCGGCAAGCTCCTCTTGCCGGGGCCTTGTTGCCTTGCCGGAGCGCGTGGCGCGTCGCGGCAAGTTCCTTGGAGTTCCTTGGTTGGCCTTCCCGGCAAGCTCCTCTTGCCGGGGCCTTGTCTCCTGAGCTTAAATACTTTGTTCTTGAATGGCTCCAAGGGAACCACGGAGGAACTTGGCGTTCGCCCGGCAAGCCTTGCCGCGGGGTGCTACAACTGCCCGTGCACAAGTTCGGGGTACTAGGGTACCCCTATTCTAGTACACCGACAGGAGCCCTCGGGCCTGGGCCAGACACGGTGCCGAGCGCTGTTGGTCCAGGCCCAAGACAGGGCACGGGCACACGCGGGCTGGGCCACGCCGAATCTCGCTCCGTATCCACCACGCTCTCCCCTAACGGCATGCGTTGAATGCGGCATCGTGGGAGAGATCATGGGTGGTTCTTTATTCGGAAGGGCGAAACGTCCGCCCCCGTCCCTCTTTATAAGCAGAGGAAACAGGGGCAGTTCGTTCCCCCTCGCTGGTTGCTACTACTCCACCTTCACAAACCTCCGCCGCTCCCCCCCCCTTCTTCTCGAAGCCGAGAGAGCCGCGCTCCGCCCCCCATTGCCACCAGCATCACCAATGCCGTCGACCTCCCCCACCACCTCCGCCATGGCTCCAAAAGCCGACAAGGGAAAGGGCGTGAAGTCGGCTGAGGCGCAGCGGCTCGCGGCGCTGCAGAAGGAGCGGGCGATCTTCTTCCCCCAGCTCGGCGTGCAGGAGCTGAGGGAGTACTTCTACCTCTTTTGGGCGACGGAGACGCGTGCGCATCCGCGCACGAGGGTACTCCCGGCCGCTGCCTCGGAACTGGCTCCAACCGGGTACCCATTCTTCGCGCTATTCTTCTATTGCAGGCTCTGCCCGCCCTTCTCGGAGTTCTTCTGCGATATCATGAACACATACGGCTTCCGCCTCCTTGACTTCACCCCCAACGCCGTTCTGACCATGGCAGTTTTCGCACATTTGTGCGAAAACTTTGTCGGAGTCCACCCCAGTGTTGCCCTTTTCCGCCACTACTTCATACCTCGGGTAGAGAGAGGAGAGCCGCTTGCCGGAGGGATCGCCTAGATCTCGAGAGTCGGCAAGAAGGAGGCGTACTTGGAGGGTGAGCTCCGCAGCAAGTGGGATGAGTGGAGAGCGGAGTGGTGTTGGATCGTCGAGGAGAATCCGCAGCCCTTCACCGCCGTGCGCCAAGCTCCAATAGTGCGCGGCAATGACTGGAGCAACGTGGCCCCGGAAGACGAGAGGCTGAAGATCGCCATTACTAGGATCGTTCGCCTCAGGCTTGCCGGGCTCACTGTAGGTGTTGTAGGCGCAGATTTCCTCCGCCGCCGCATTGCCCCCCTGCAGGAAAGGGGGAGGCCCACCGGGGAATTCAAGAACTCGGCGGACATCATGAGGCTGTGGCCGGGCCTCAACTACAACTTCACCGTCTTGGAGCTGGATGCAATGCTCCTGGAGTTGTTCAAACACGACCCCGAGCACCCATTCACGCTGCCGAGGGGCGTAGTTCCTTTATGCAACAATTCTGCGCTTGACCGGATCCGCGCTATGATGCCGTTGTGCGATTCACATGGAATCATTCCAACTTGGCAAGAGCCTGCGGATGACGTCGTGCAAGAGTTCTTCGACAACTTGGAAGAAGTGCCGGTCCACGCTGACAAGCAGAAGAGCCTCACTCGTGACACCACCGACGAGGAGCTGCAGCGCATCGCCACTAGGGCGGAAGAGGTTGCGGCCGCAGCTGCCGCGGGCGTGTTCGGGTTCACCGTGGAGGAGGCGGAGGCCGCAGAGGCGACAAACCTTGCCGAGCACGCGGAGTTCATTGGCGAAGAGGAGCCTGCCGGTTCCGAAGCCGAGCCGAGCGAGGCCGGCAAGGAGGAGCCCGAGCCTTCAGAGAACTTGCCGCAGGCGGAGCCCCCGACCCCGCCAAGAAGGCACCTTCGCAGGGTCGGGGACGCAGCGGGGCGGCAGTCGGGTCAACAGCCGCCGAGCCGTGCGACGTGCTCTACCGCGGCAAGCAATGTTGCCGCGGGAGCACCTCACACAACAGCGGCAACTAGAGCGGGATCTTCCCGGGCCACCGCCATCGCCCCCGCCAAGCGGGCAAGGGATCCTACTCCTCCGCCTCGCCGCACCAGAGGGGAGCCGGACTTCGATCTTTCCGCGCTCAGCTCCGACGAGGAGGAAGAGGAGTAAGTTTCCTTGGTGTTCTTGTAGTTCTTCAATCTTGCTGTTTTTATCTTGTATTTGACTTGCTTCAATCTGGACTCCTTTCTTTTCAGGACGCTGGCCCAAAGAGCGGCGAAGAGGGCCAAGGCCGCGGTGATTGTCATCGAGGATGACCCCACCGTGTCAGCAGGAGGTGGGTCCGAGACCACCTTGACGGACCCGGCAACCACTCCTCAAAGCAGCCCCCAGCGCAGCCCCCAGCGTAAGTTCATAGTTAGCTTTCTGCTGTCGGGTGTGCATGAGTGCTTTTTCCTTTGTTGATATCCTTCTTGTTGATTTGTGTAGGAGCAGAGCAGCCACATCAGGAGCGCCCGGAAGCTGGTCCCGAAGTGCCCTCTGCTTCGACTATGCCGCCAAGGGAGGGGTTCCCGGTAAGGGAGCGCTCTCCGGCAAGGGAGAATTCTCCGGCAAGGGGCAGCACCGTTGATCCTGCGGCGGCAGAGACCGCAACTGCAGATCTTGGCACAGGTAATTCACTTGTCCGAAAACTTTCCCTTGGGTTCTCCTTCTTCTGATTTTCTTCTCTTGGATTTTTGATTGATTTTTCTCCCTTCTTCGTTCTTCAGACCCATCTGCGGCTGAGCCAATGGAGACAGAGGGCGCCGGCGAGGAAGGGACCGGTGCTGATGAGACCGCCGGCGAGGAGGCCGCCAAGGCTGCCGCCGCAGAAGCCGGCGAGGGGTCGGGCGATCGCACTGACGACCCTGAGGCCGCAGGAGCGCCAGGCGCTGCGCCGACCGCCGATCCCTCTGCCGCTTCTGCAGAGCCGGGCTCCGAGGAGCCCCAGCCCGGCGCCTACCTGAAGGCCGGCGACGGTATCTTCATCAAGCTACCCTGGGCGTCGACATCCAGGGCGCCGGTCGAGGGGGAGACTTTTGATGACGAGGTGCTCGCCTCCGCCGGACTGTCATTGGTCGACGCGCCCGGCAGCAGCAGCGGCGAGCCTGAGGAGGAGCAGCTGCTGCGGAAGCTACTGTCACTCTACCGCATCCGGCAAGCCAAGTTGTCTTCCCGGGAAACGCTTGTCGCGAAGGCGGGAGTGGACATGGAGAAGCGCGCGGAGGAGCTCCGGGGCCAAAATCAAGAAGCTCTCCGGTCTCTGGCACAGGAGCGGGAGCGACTCGATGAGGAGCACACGGCCTTCCTTCTCGAGAAGGCCGAAGCTGAGGAGGAACAATGGCTGGCCGCCGAGAAGCAGTCCGCGCGAGAAGGAGAATTGGTGCAGCGGAAGGCCAACCTCGACAGCTATGAGGAGGAGCTCGCCGAGCGCGAGCAAGCACTTGGCGGGGCGCTCAAGGAAGCAAAGGACGCTGCCGCGACCGCAGAGGCCGCCAAGAAAGAGCTGGAGGAGAAGGTGGCGCAGCTGGAGGCCAACATTGGGAAGAGCGGCGAGGAGCTTGCCGTGCTCAAGCGTGAGCGTGAGAAGGATGCTGCCGCCCACAGTGAGCTACAAGGTCTTCTCGCTGAGAGGGGCAAGGAGCTCAGCGCCGCCAAGGATTCCAATGCAGACCTGGAGCTGAAGCTGGCCACGCTGACGCAGACGCTGGAGGCCACCAAGGATCAGGAGAAGACCTTGTCGGAGAAGGTCAAGGCTGACGCGGCACTGCTGGAGAGCATTGCAGTTACCCAGAACTCGTTCAGAGACACTGTGGAGCACTGGACCGAGGGTCTGGTGAATACTGCCGCAGTCATCAATGAGGAGCTGGCGCAGCTGGGGATGGAGGACTTTGGGTATCCCTCTGACGAGAATCTTCAACCCAGCGCCAAGCTCAGCTTATTCTTCAAGGGCGTGGCGACGGCACTCCAGCGGCTCCGGGAGAGGATCCCAAAGCAGCTGGCCGACGAGTCATGCAAAATCTGCGCTGGGGTTCTCCAGAAGGTGCTGATGAAGGTGGCCTTCCGCAATCCAGGCCTCAGCTTCACCAACGTCCTCAAGTCCTTGCCGCCAGACGCCGATCGGGATGCACTCAAGGCCCTTGTCGCACCCATTGTGGACAAGGTGAGCGAGATCAAGAGGGTCGAGGGCGGACGCGTAGACTAGGCCGCCCATTTCTTCTTTTCCCTTGTCGCTGCTAATAATGTTATGAAAACATTCTGTTAGAGCTGCGACAAGTTATCTTGTAATATAACTTTTTTTCTGTTATCAATTGCTATGTTATTTCCTCTACTAGATTCCTTCCTTTGTATGTTTTTACCCTATGCTTCTAGGGAACTTGTCGGCGCAGGCGCCCGAGCCACGAGCGCTGAGTGCGGAACTTCAGCAGCCTGCTGGCGGCGCCGCTTCCGACAAGAAACCTTGTCGCGACTAAATGCAGCACACTTAAGTTGTTGAGCGGACTCGAAACAAAGTAAGGGCACAACTAGCCATGAGTTGGTTCCTCTGCGTACAGGTTTTCCATACAAAGCAGGGTCATTCGAGGAAGATAACTCAAAAAATTTAAAAATTGTTTGCTCAAACTTTGGCAACTTAGCTTTTCTGTTGTTTGCTTCCCGGCAAGGCAGAACTTTGCTTGAACGACGCCTGGTCCATACCACAATCTTCTCCTTCCCCCCCGGCAAACATGTGTGCGAGGGAACCTTCTGTTCCTTTGTTGAAAAAGAAGAAACAAGAGAAAATAACAATATGGAGCCCTTCGGCTCGTTATTGCTTACCGGATGTATGTGCTGCACAAAATGTTAGATAACACATGCAAGAAAGGAAACTTATGCATGAAATGGACAAGTTGTGCGGAGCACATGGGGTTCTATTTATGCACGGGATCTGCGCCCGGCTTTGTACAAAGGATTACATGCAACAGCGGCAAGACTTGTACAAAAGGTGGTTGCCGGAACGGGGTTCCGGCAACCGCGCCGTACGGGAAAAACTTACGAAGATGTTCTATGTTCCAGGAGTTGCTCACCGGAATGCCATCTTCGGTCTCAAGGCGGACAGCGCCGGGCCTTGTGACTCGTTTCACCCGATAAGGGCCTTCCCACTTTGGCGTCAACTTGTTGGAATTCTTGGCGGACTAAACGCGCCGAAGAACAAGGTCGCCTTCCTCGAAGCTTCTGGACTTAACTTTGCGGCTATGGTAGCGGCGCAAAGCTTGCTGGTATCGAGCAGCTCGTATAGCAGCCTGAAGACGATCTTCCTCAAGGAGCAGCGCGTCGTCTTGTCGCAGCTGTTCTTGCTCAAGCTCATCGTAAGTGAGCACTCGAGGCGATCCGTATACGAGTTCCGTGGGGAGAACTGCCTCTGCTCCATAGACTAGAGTGAAAGGTGTCTGGCCAGTGGCTCGATTTGGCGTCGTTCTGATCGACCAAAGAACCACTGACAGCTCCTCAATCCAGTTTCTTCCGCACATGCGCAGCCTGTCGAAAGTTCTGGTCTTGAGCCCGCGCAGCACTTCAGCATTTGCCCTCTCTGCTTGACCGTTGCTTCTCGGATGAGCAACAGAAGCGAAGCAGACCTTGGCGCCAAGGTCTTGGACGTACTGCATGAAGGTGCGGCTCGTAAATTGCGTGCCGTTGTCGGTGATGATCCTGTTAGGGATCCCGAAATGACAAACAATTGACCTGAAGAACTTTACGGTGGACTGTGCTGTCACCTTCCTCACTGGCTGCACTTCCGGCCACTTTGTGAACTTGTCGATTACGACGTACAAGTACTCAAAGCCCCCGACAGCTCGGGGGAAAGGGCCGAGGATATCGAGCCCCCAGACCGAAAATGGCCAGGATAAAGGGATCATCTGGAGAGCTTGAGCTGGCTGGTGTATCTGTTTGGAGAGGAACTGGCACGCTTCACACTTGGTTACTTGTGCAGTTGCATCCTGGAGGGCTGTCGGCCAAAAGAAACCTTCCTGGAAAGCTTTGCCGGCAAGTGCTCTTGCGCCTATGTGGTGGCCACATATGCCCCCATGTATCTCTGCCAACAGCTTTTGTCCATCTTCCCGGCAAATACACTTCAATTTCACACCATTGAGTCTTCTTCTGTACAGTATGCTATCGACAAACTGGTACATACTTGACTGCCGGGCTACTCTTTCCGCTTCTTCTTGCTCTTCGGGAAGTTCTCCTATCTGAAGGAAATGGACAATCTGTTGTGCCCATGCTGGAACTTGTGGCTCGATAACAAGGACTAAAGGCACATCTGCTGCTGCGGGAACATCCGCTTCTACGGCAAGGACTTGCAGCCCTGCCGGAGCTTGATGTTCCCCGGCAAGCTTGCCGGAGCAAAACTTGTCGGGAGCGTCTGCTTCAACGGAACAAACCATAAGGCTTGCCGGAGCGGACTGCCCCTCAGCATCCTTGACGTTGATCTTGGGGACTTTCTTGGCGGCGGCTTCGGGGAGCTCTGCTAGAAAGTAGTCACCAGAAACCAACTTCCTCTTCTTGCTTTGTCCAGTTGATGGTGTTACGGATGGTTGAGTCAACTTGAGTACAAAGATCCCTGGTTCCACAGGTAACTTTAGTGCGGCGCATTTTGACAGGCCATCAGCAACGTCATTCTGGGCTCTTGGGATATGCTCGATCTGTAGGCCGTCAAAGTGCTCTTCTAGCTTCCTCACTTCATCAACATATGCTTCCATCAATGGACTCTGGTAGTTCTTGTTCACTTGGCGGACGACAAGCTGTGAGTCACCCCTGACAATGAGCTTCTTGATCCCAAGGTCTGCTGCGATTCTGAGACCGGCAAGCAATCCTTCATACTCTGCAGTATTGTTGGTTGCTTGCCCCTTGGGAAAGTGCATCTGGACTACGTACTTGAGGTGCCCTCCGGTGGGTACGACAAGCAGCATGCCCGCACCAGCGCCTTGCAGCGAGACGGCACCATCAAAGTACATCAGCCACTCTTTGCTTGCCTCTTTGACGGGGATGCTTGTCTCTGGAATTTCTTCATCTGGGGTTGGCGTCCATTCTGCTATGAACTCTGTCAATGCTCTGCTTTGGATAGTTGAAGTGCTTTGAAATTTGAGGCCAAAGCTTGACAGTTCCAGCGCCCACTCGACAATCCTGCCTGTCGCTTCTGGATTCTGCAGTATCCTCTTCAGCGGAAAGCGAGTGACGACTGTGATCTCATGTGCTTGGAAGTAATGGCGCAGCTTTCTCGAGGCCATGAGGAGGCCGAAAAGCAACTTCTGCACACTAGAGTACCTTGATCTAGCCCCCTGTAGAAGGGAACTGACAAAGTAAACTAGACGCTGCACCATTCTCTTCTGCATCTTATCATGCTCCCGCGCAGATCCATCTTTGTCGGGACCAGAGCTTGTCGGCGAAGCCCCCTGCTTGTCACTGGATGCATCTGCCGTGGTTGCTGGCTCATCATCTGCCTCCCTCTCCGCCACTAACGTAGCACTAACCACTTGATTGGTTGCCGCGACGTATAGCAGCAACTTCTCTTGCGGCTTAGGTGCAACAAGTGTTGGAGTGGAGCACAGGTATCTCTTCAAGTCCTGCAGCGCAGCCTCCGCCTCCGGAGTCCATTTCATTGGACCTGCCTTTTTCAAAATTTTGAAAAATGGCAGGGCGCACTCAGCAGATCTAGAGATAATCCTGCTGAGTGCAGCCACACAACCGGCAAGCCTTCGTACATCCTTGACGCGCTTTGGTGCTTCGATCTGCTCAATGGCCTTGATCTTGTCGGGATTGGCTTCAATTCCCCGCTGAGACACGAAGAACCCGAGAAGCTTGCCGGATGGGACTCCAAACACGCACTTCTCGGGGTTAAGCTTGAGGTTGATCCTGCGCAGATTTGCAAATGTCTCGTCTAAATCTTGAATCAGGGTCGCCTGTTTTTGCTTTTGACCACTATGTCATCCATGTAGGCTTCCACATTTCTGTGCATCTGCGGCTCAAAAGCGTGGTGGACTACCCTTGCGAATGTTGAACCAGCATTCTTCAAACCGAAAGGCATCCGTACGAAGCAGTACGTGCCACACAGGGTGATGAATGCGGTTTTCTCTTCATCCTCTTCTGCCATGAAGATCTGATGATATCCTGAGTATGCATCAAGAAATGAAAGCAAATCACATCCGGCTGTGGAGTCAACAATTTGGTCAATGCGCGGCAACGGAAATGGGTCTTTGGGACAAGCTTTATTAACATCAGTGAAGTCAATACAAAGTCTCCATTTCCCGTTAGCCTTGCGCACGACAACAGAATTGGCCAACCATGTGGGATGGAGCACTCCTCTGACAAGGCATGCTGCTTCCAACTTCTTGATTTCTTCTGCGATGAATTCTTGGCGCTCCACTGCCTATTTCCTGACTTTCTGCTTGACGGGCCGCGCATGAGGACAGACGGCAAGGTGGTGCTCAATTACTTTCCTGGGAACTCCGGGGATATCAGACGGTTGCCACGCAAACACGTCGACATTCGCCCGCAGGAAAGCAACGAGCGCGCTTTCCTATTTGGGGTCAAGAGTGGCGCTGATGGTGAAGGTACCACCAGTGCCGTCCTCCTTGGCGGACACCTTCTTGGTCTCAGGTGGAGCTGCCATTGCCTTCTTACACTTGCCGGTGGAGCTCGATGGTGCGTCCTCGACGGTAGCGCAGCACTCCAAAGAGGTGCGCTTGCCGGAGTGGGCATCAGAGCTCTTGCCGGACTTGGTCTTCTTCTTCCCCTCGGGAGCTTCAGCGGCAAGTGTCTTGCGTTCTGCTGCGGCGGCTGCTTCCCGGTAGATCTTGTCGGCATAGATAAGAGCATCCTTCTTGTCGCCAGGGACAGAGATGACACTTATCGGGCCTGGCATTTTCAGTACGTTGTACGCATAGTGAGAGGCTGCCATGAACTTGGCCAGTGCCAGACGGCCAACGATTCCATTGTAAGGTAATGGAAAGTCAGCAACATCAAACGTGACCCTCTCAGTCCTGAAGTTCAGCTGGCTGCCAAATGTTACCGGCAACGTGATCTTTCCCTTCGGCTTGCTCCTTCCCGGCTTGATTCCTTGAAATGTACTGGTCTCTTCGAGCTCGCTGTCAGGGATCTGGAGTTTCTGGAGCACCGCGGAGGAGATCAGATTCAAGCCGGCCCCGCCGTCAACTAGCATCTTAGTGACCTTGAGGTTGCGGATTGTTGGTGAAACCAACATCGGCAAGCACCCGGCCGCAGTTATGCGATCAGGGTGGTCCTCAATGTCAAAGATGATAGGCGTGCTGGACCATTTCAGAGGCTTGCGTGACTCGACGGGTGGTTCTGCTGCATTAACTTCCCGCACCCACTGCTTGAGCTGGCGGTGCGAGGTATGCAGAGAAGCACCACCATCAACGCACAGGACCTCTGTGGCTTTCTGGAACTCCTGCTCATCAGTCTCCTCATCATCCATGTCTTCATCGTCGTCGTCATCTTCATCCTTGTCACGGCCGCGAGGAGGTCTGTCTACTTGCCGCTGCTTGGCCTTGTCGCGGCGTCCTCCTCGGCCGGGACGTTTCTTGCAGGATCCCCCAGCACCCTCCTGGGCCTTCTCCTTGTCGCGCCGCTCGTATTCAACTTTCTGTTGCTCAACAAGCTGCTCGACTTTCTTACAGTTCTAGAGATCATGGCCCTTGGTGCAGTGGATCTTGCAATACTGCTTGTTGGTGCCATCCTGCTTGTCGGCGACCGCCACCTCCGCGGCAACCTCCTTGCCGGAGTCACCAGCTTTGGTTTCCTTGGCACCACCACCGTTGCCGGACTGCTCAACAACTAGCACCTCTTTGCATTTCCTCCTTCTGTTGTTCCGCCGCCGGTTTTTCCTTGCCGGGGCAGCATCTTCACTGTCAGATCCTCCCGCTCCTACATTCTCTCTGGGGAATCTCCTCCCTTCCTCAGCATGTGCACACTTGTCGGCCAGTGCATATAACTCACTGACGTCCCTGATCTTGCACATTGCCATTTCCTCCCGCATCCTGCGGTTTCGCACGTTCTGATGGAACGCGCTGATCACCGCGGCGGGGTGGACGTCTGGGATGTTGTGCTGCACACTGCTGAATCTCTGAATGTACTTGCGCAGGGGCTCTCCTTCCTTCTGGGCGAGCAGATGAAGATCACTCTCCTGGCCATGAGGATTGTGTCCGTCTGTGAAGGCGCTGACAAACTGATGGCACAGATCAGCCCAAGAGGATATGGAGTTGTCCGGCAAGTGCATGAGCCAGGATCTGACGTTGGGCTTGAGCACCAGCGAGAAGTAGTTGGCAAGGATCTTGTCATCTCGTCCCCCGGCAGCCTACACCGCGATGGTGTAGATGCTGAGGAACTCTGACGGGTGCGTCTTGCCGTCGTACTTCTCCGGTACGTCTGGCGTGAAGTTCTTCGTGCTAGGCCACTGGACTTGCCGTAGCTCACGAGTGAACGCAGGGCAACCTACCGCGTACGGCAGATCGCCTGGTTCCCCTGGCGCATGCATGTCAACAGAGCGCCCAGCGCGCATGTTGGACTGACGTCACGCTTCCCTTCGGCGCTCGATGCGAGTTCGAGCGTCTTCTTGTTGTCTGTCATGAAGAACTTGGCGCTGATCGCGACGAGCTCGTGGATCCGAAGATGCGGTGGAGTCGCTGTCGAGGTGGATCCGGCGAGTCGGCGATCTTGGCCTTTGGGGTGGTGATTGCATGGTAGTTGCACCTCCACCCATTTCGTCGCCACCGGCTCGCGCCCGGCAACCCTGCCGCGGCGGCGACGCGCTCGGCCGCCGTGGAGTGTCGCCGTTGGCATAGCCGATGAGACTCTGAATGGTGGCCCTCCATTCGTCGATCTTGTCCGAAGTCGGAGGGTAATCTAGGAGAAGTTGAGCTCGCACCAAAGCTTCTGCTGGAGTGGTGGGTGGCAGTGGCGGACGGCGCGAGGAGCGAGACGTGCTCGAACTTCTAACTATGTTAGAAGGAGCAGTATCCCGTCCAGGCGACCGTGCCCCGCTCGTGCCAGCATGCTGGCGTGCATGCTGGTCTTGGGCGCCCCGAGATCCACCAGCTTGGTCTTGGCCTATCATGCATATGGCACTGCAAGTGCCATGACGCTGTTGGTCTTGCGCCTCCTGAGAGTGGCGTGGAACACATACAGTCGCCGAGTTTGTGCAGCCTTGTTCTTGGACCTGGCAGCATCATGAGCTTCCTCGTCGACGTCCATTCTTCCGCCGGCGTCCATTCCACCACCCGTTTGCTCCAACGGTGGCGGAAGTGACGTGGACGGAGCGGCTGACGCCGAAGTCTTCTTCTTCGGTGGCATGTTGATGAAGGGAACGAAGATCTAGCTCGTGTGAACGCCGGATCAGGTTCACGCAATCTCGACGCCCCCTACCTGGCGCGCCAAAGATGTCGGGGAAACTGATCCACGAACACCTATGGGGCCGGCGGACCGGGCCCCTTTTCGGTTCAGCGGGGGGCGGAGATCGCACGAAGAGCAGATCGAGGCGAGGCACACGAGCAGTTTACCCAGCTTCGGAGCTCTCCGGAGAGATAACACTCCTACTGCTGCTTGTCTGGTTGGATTATCTTGTGTTCTTGCTCTACAGAGAGAGCGTAGTGTGACACCCCAAAATTTTGACCTTGTTTCATTAATTAAAATTTTGCCAGGAAACTAAAACTTTGATTTTCTGGGCTCCCTTTTTGATTTTTCAACCTTTTCTCCCTTGCTATTATGGAGTTTTCCCAAAGAGAAAACTTTTCAAATATGTTATTGGACTTGCTTAACCTCTCAAGAAAAACTTTTCTTTTATTAGTAGAACTAATTACATAATTAATCTGCTTGATCTTTATTTTCTTGAAAAATAGTTTTTCAGGGTTATATGGCCATATTTGAACTACAACCATTTGATATATTTATCTAAAAATCCAACCAAAATTTGGAGATGTCATGTGATGTTTTTGAATCACTTTTATACAAAAATATCTCTTATTCTTGAAATATTTTGAGCTCTACACCCAATTTTCTTCTCTGGTCCAGAGAGCAACCTTGCACTACAACCCTTTTAAATAATTCTTTCTAGCCTCCACCAAAATTATGGGATGTCAGTAGAAGCATATTATTCAGCTTTATGCAAAAACCCAGCTATGTTATTTGAAAAATTTGAGTGAATCATCCTCATTTCCATTCTGGTCCAACTTGAGGTTTTGTTCTACAACTATACTTTAACTTGCTCCTTTTGCTGTGATTCCTTTTCCTACTTGTAGACCACCCTACTAAACCCCTAAGTCCAGGAGAGTGGACCCATTGGATGATTCTAAGTGCTTGCAACAATGCCTTTTGCTTTCTGTACAGAATTGAAGTTTTGCAAAACTTGCACTAGCAAGTGTCTCCTTTATGCAAACTAACTTCACCACTCCCTCTTGCGTCCAAAGAGACACTGACCTGGAAGATTTGGCCCCTCCAAGAATAGCCTAGGTGCCTTTGGCATTTTGACAAACACCTAGAGTGCATGGGCTGAATTGGCATGATCTCAAGCCTACATTGTGAACTTGACCACATGACCAAACCAACTTGTCCCTTGAGTTTCCCTCTACCTATAACCTAGTTCTGTGGCTTGCCAGACTCACCGGTGACCTGTAGCATGCCACGACATTACGCCGAACACCTTCAATGCATGCTCTGGACGCGCCCAGAGCGCGCGTATTGCAGCCGCGCGCCCGAGCCGACACGCTGGCCCCCACGGCTTTGGCCCGCTCTGCAGCACCACGCCACGCGCTCCCCTCCTTGCAGCAACGCGCCAAGCAGCCCCCCGCCGCGCCCGGCAGGCCAAGAGCTAGCCGCCGCCGCCGCCCGACAGCCCCTGCTCCATTCAGCACCGCCCAAGCCACCCCGGCTCGCCACCTGGCCCCGGCACAGCCCAAGCTCATCCTCAACCTTGTTCGCTAGCTCTCGTCGTCGCCACGACACCCCGCGGCTACAGAAAGACGGTCGCCGACGACCTTATCCGCGGCCACCATCGGAACCGACCCCGAACGCCTATTTAAGGAGGCCCCCGAGCACGTCCCGTTCGCAGGCGGCCTCAGTACACTCCCCCAGTGTCCCCATTGCAGCCAATCGACCTGAGGAGGTCGTCTTCCCCACCTCCGGCAGCAGCGGCCGCCGCCATGGCCCCAGCTCTCCCAGCGCCACCAGGGCCTCTCCCTCCCAATTCTCTTCGCCAAGAACACCTCCTCCCCTCCAGGAACCCAAACCCCCACTTGATTTTGATCGGGAACCACATTCACCCCAAAACCACTCCGTCACCGAAGCTCCCTCCGCCGCGGAGCTCGCCGCCGACGAACCCCTCCGTCCCCGCCGGCCAGTCGACCACCGGGAGGACCGCCTAGGAGAGGTGGATCCATCCCTGGCCTCGGATGCCCTCGGGGAGCCTCCCTTCACCGGCAACGATCGCCGGAGCCCCGCCTCGCTCGAGCAGAGGAGGGAGAAGGGGCGCGGTGACTGGTCAAACCTGACCAGTGGGCCAGGCGGGCCCACTGTCAGCGACCCACCCCGCCGCCACGCGTGTTAAGTGAAAGCGTAAAACCACGAAGTACGTTTCCTCCGCTCCGAAAACGTATTCCAGTCTGAAACGTTTTCTTTTCTATTTTTATTTTAAAAACAGATTTTGACTAAATCTTTGACTGGCTTTATCTTTTTAAATATAACTCCAAATGAATTAATTCTTTTTCCTACCTCTCTCAAATATTGTCTAGTTTATTTTAAGATTTATTTGAAAAAAATTTAAAACAACTTTTGGTGCTGTTTTTATTTTGTGTGTTAATTCTTTATATTGCTAAAATAGGATTTTTGAAGAGAGGAGAAACTTTCAAAAGTTTTGAAGTACACCCTGACTTACCACACATTGAAGGCAAGCATTCTGAATCCCGACATAATATTTTGGTGTGATCGTTGATACATTTTTAACACCACCGCATTTCGAAGGACTTGTTATTTCATGTGATATGATCATATGCATGAGTGCATAATAGTGATTTCCATTCTGTTGGAAATAAACACACTTATGATGATAATCATCCTCATGTGTCTTGCATGCATGCCGGAAAGGAATCCGGGAAAGCCTCTGCCTTGGGTAGGTGTGAGCTTGTCGCCGGCCTCCGTCGGGACGGGTATGTCCGGTATGGCATAGTAAGATATAATGAGTGTTGATTGGATTGGTTGAAGTATATTTGTTATACATGTTATGCAGGAAACTATAAACCTCCTGAGTCGACCGTAGATCGAGTCTTGTTCCATCAACCCCCACACTTGTTTCGTGCTACCACTTGTCCCTGCTACAGGTAGGGTACGGTTCAGTAATTTGTCAACCCCTTTCTAGCACACACCGTACAGAGGGGCCGGGATGAGGGTACCACGGCCATGGATTAAAGCCAGTCATCCGGTCAGGGGGCATGGGTGTTTCGGTTGTAGCCGAGGGGGTAGCTCCCCCAGTTTTGCGCGCGGTATAAATTTTGTGATCCCATGCTAATCGAGGTTGTAGCCTCCCCACTTAGAGTTTTGCTTAACGGGTGTCGTGGGTGATTCCAGACACCGGTAAGTTAAGCTGGTGTGTGCAAGTCAGGTGTGTTTTCATTTAAAAGACCGTAAGCGGAATTAGTCCCGATGGACTAAAGGAAATCCGTTACTCGTGGGTAAAGAGTACACCCTCTGCAGAGATTAAAACCTATTCGAATAGCCGTGTCCATGGTTAAGGATTACAGTCTGGGACGGGTCAAGTGTCGGTCTTAGTGTCGGTCTTCGGAGGTGATAGCTGTTAAACCAGAACTGGAATACTACTGGTGACTTGTGATAATTATGATTATTATTATTTTTGACTAACCCGTGATATTATTGTTATTATCGAGTATCTCCGGGATGGTTCTACCTCCGGGATATTCACTATGATTGTTTATTTTAAAGCCCTTTATGCGGTGTCGCTCAGACGCCCGACTGTGGCATTTATTTTAAAGCCCTTTATGCGGTGTCGCTCAGACGCCCGACTGTGGCATTTATTTTAAAGCCCTTTATGCGGTGTCGCTCAGACGCCCGACTGTGGCATTTATTTTAAAGCCCTTTTTGCGGTGTCGCTCAGACGCCCGACTGTGGCATTTATTTTAAAGCCCTTTATGCGGTGTCGCTCAGACGCCCGACTGTGGCATTTATTTTAAAGCCCTTTATGTGGTGTCGCTCAGACGCCCGACTGTGGCATTTCTTTTAAAAGCCCTTTATGTGGTGTCGCCAGGACGCCCGACTGTGGCATTGCTTGTTATTTGTTTCATATATTTTAATACTACTATGTAATTGCATTGTTATAAATAACTTGCTTGCATGCATCAGAGTTTTATTTATCTTTTGTGACTGACGTCATGAGCATAAATATTTTCAGCACATCATGGTTATATTATACCTGTGTTCATAATGTTTGCGAGTACATTCAAAGTACTCACTGGCTTGTCCCTGGCTATTGTCTTGGCCAGATTTTCTTGCACGGAGAGGAGTGACGCGATGACAGCCCCGGAACCTAAGCAATGGAGATAGCAGCCTCGCGAAGATAGGAGTTAACCTGGTCAGCTGTTCCTGTGGGAATTGGAGTCCCATAGACACTGATGATCCACAAACCGCTCCCGCCATCAACCACTAGAAACCATTTGTTGTACTCACAGGCCAGAATGGTCTTGTACTGCATATTTTGTATGTTGCTTGGAATTTCTGTATCAAGTTGGAGCCTCATCAGCTAACAGTAATCCTGGGGCTGATGAGCACGACGGTCTTTTCTGGAAATTTATTACCCGGAAAACCGGTCGTGACAGACTTGGTATCAGAACCAGGCTGACCATTGGCTAATCCTATCTTAGCCAGGTCGAAAAACTTAGGCAAACCAACCCATCAGACCCTAACCAAAAACCCCAGCCAAGCTTCCCGTGCAAGATAGCCACACAGAGACCCCGACACTTTTGGCAGTCGGTGCCCAGCCTATCAATCTAGCCTGTCAGTCGCGCGCTAGTAATCTGTCTTATTCGCAAGCGTGCGAGGGAAGACTTCGTTCCCTTTTTCTCTAAAAAGGGCACGCTAGCCTCAACACAGCACAGCCCCGGCCATCATCCAAAATACCTTGATGACCCCAGAATTACTTCGTCGTCTTTGGGGAGCACACTCCAACGGGATTGTGGCCAACAATCCCCACGATGGTCATCATCGCTGCCCCGAGCCTGCAGCCCCTCAACCCTCTCCAGCTGTTTCCGACGGTGTAAACCGTGGAGAAACCTCGGCATCCGCGAAGCAAGCCCTCTTAGATATGAACGAGGTAGACTAAAATAGCTCGAAGGATACCGAGCCTTAGAATGACCTCGCCTTGCAATCTTGTGACCCTGTGTCACCATAATTAGATGCTGTCTGCTTGTGCACTCCTGTTTTTAATAGTAGCCATGCATGAGTATGTTGATGTGCGATTGCATTTTTTTTATCCCGAGCGTAGCTGCCAACCTCGACAACGCAAGTTTGTGCTATGGATGAATCTTTTGGTTCTAGCTCACAGGAAAGGTATTTTCAAAACAACTCCTAACAAATCTCGAGGATGAGATTTTCTTTTAAGGGGGGGTAGTGTTGTGACACCCCAAAATTTTGACCTTGTTTCATTAATTAAAATTTTGCCAGGAAACTAAAACTTTGATTTTCTGGGCTCCCTTTTTGATTTTTGAACCTTTTCTCCCTTGCTATTATGGAGTTTTCCCAAAGAGAAAACTTTTCAAATATGTTATTGGACTTGTTTAACCTCTCAAGAAAAAATTTTCTTTTATTAGTAGAACTAATTACATAATTAATCTGCTTGATCTTTATTTTCTTGAAAAATAGTTTTTCAGGGTTATATGGCCATATTTGAACTACAACCATTTGATATATTTATCTAAAAATCCAACCAAAATTTGGAGATGTCATGTGATGTTTTTGAATCACTTTTATACAAAAATATCTCTTATTCTTGAAATATTTTGAGCTCTACACCCAATTTTCTTCTCTGGTCCAGAGAGCAACCTTGCACTACAACCCTTTTAAATAATTCTTTCTAGCCTCCACCAAAATTATGGGATGTCAGTTGAAGCATATTATTCAGCTTTATGCAAAAACCCAACTATGTTATTTGAAAAATTTGAGTGAATCATCCTCATTTCCATTCTGGTCCAACTTGAGGTTTTGTACTACAACTATACTTTAACTTGCTCCTTTTGTTGTGATTCCTTTTCCTACTTGTAGACCACCCTACTAAACCCCTAAGTCCAGGAGAGTGGACCCATTGGATGATTCTAAGTGCTTGCAACAATGCCTTTTGCTTTCTGTACAGAATTGAAGTTTTGCAAAACTTGCACTAGCAAGTGTCTCCTTTATGCAAACTAACTTCACCACTCCCTCTTGCGTCCAAAGAGACACTGACCTGGAAGATTTGGCCCCTCCAAGAATAGCCTAGGTGCCTTTGGCATTTTGACAAACACCTAGAGTGCATGGGCTGAATTGGCATGATCTCAAGCCTACATTGTGAACTTGACCACATGACCAAACCAACTTGTCCCTTGAGTTTCCCTCTACCTATAACCTAGTTCTGTGGCTTGCCAGACTCACCAGTGACCTGTAGCATGCCACGACATTACGCCGAACACCTTCAGTGCATGCTCTGGACGCGCCCAGAGCGCGCGTATTGCAGCCGCGCGCCCGAGCCGACACGCTGGCCCCCACGGCTTTGGCCCGCTCTGCAGCACCACGCCACGCGCTCCCCTCCTCGCAGCAACGCGCCAAGCAGCCCCTGCCGCGCCCGGCAGGCCAAGAGCTAGCCGCCGCCGCCGCCCGACAGCCCCTGCTCCGTTCAGCACCGCCCAAGCCACCCCGGCTCGCCACCTGGCCCCGGCACAGCCCAAGCTCATCCTCAACCTTGTCCTCTAGCTCTCGTCGTCGCCACGACACCCCGCGGCTACAGAAAGACGGTCGCCGGCGACCTTATCCGCGGCCACCGTCGGAACCGACCCCGAACGCCTATTTAAGGAGGCCCCCGAGCACGTTCCATTCGCAGGCGGCCTCAGTACACTCCCCCAGTCTCCCCATTGCAGCCAATCGACCTGAGGAGGTCGTCTTCCCCACCTCCGGCAGCAGCGGCCGCCGCCATGGCCCCAGCTCTCCCAGCGCCACCAGGGCCTCTCCCTCCCAATTCTCTTCGCCAAGAACACCTCCTCCCCTCCAGGAACCCAAACCCCCACTTGATTTTGATCGGGAACCACATTCACCCCAAAACCACTCCGTCACCGAAGCTCCCTCCGCCGCGGAGCTCGCCGCCGACGAACCCCTCCGTCCCCGCCGGCCAGTCGACCACCGGGAGGACCGCCTAGGAGAGGTGGATCCATCCCTGGCCTCGGATGCCGTCGAGGAGCCTCCCTTCACCGGCAACGATCGCCGGAGCCCCGCCTCGCTCGGGCAGAGGAGGGAGAAGGGGCGCGGCGACTGGTCAAACCTGACCAGTGGGCCAGGCGGGCCCACTGTCAGCGACCCACCCCGCCGCCACGTGTGTTAAGTGAAAGAGTAAAACCACGAAGTACGTTTCCTCCGCTCCGAAAACGTATTCCAGTCTGAAACGTTTTCTTTTCTATTTTTATTTTAAAAACAGATTTTGACTAAATCTTTGACTGGTTTTATCTTTTTAAATATAACTCCAAATGAATTAATTCTTTTTCCTTCCTCTCTCAAATATTGTCTAGTTTATTTTAAGATTTATTTGAAAAAAAATTAAAACAACTTTTGGTTCTGTTTTTATTTTGTGTGTTAATTCTTTATATTGCTAAAATAGGATTTTTGAAGAGAGGAGAAACTTTCAAAAGTTTTGAAGTACACCCTGACTTACCACACATTGAAGGCAAGCATTCTGAATCCCGGCATAATATTTTGGTGTGATCGTTGATACATTTTTAACACCACCGCATTTCGAAGGACTTGTTATTTCATGTGATATGATCATATGCATGAGTGCATAATAGTGATTTCCAAGCTGTTGGAAATAAACACACTTATGATGATAATCATCCTCATGTGTCTTGCATGCATGCCGGAAAGGAATCCGGGAAAGCCTCTGCCTTGGGTAGGTGTGAGCTTGTCGCCGGCCTCCGTCGGGACGGGTATGTCCGGTATGGCATAGTAAGATATAATGAGTGTTGATTGGATTGGTTGAAGTATATTTGTTATACATGTTATGCAGGAAACTATAAACCTCCTGAGTCGACCGTAGATCGAGTCTTGTTCCAGCAACCCCCACACTTGTTTCGTGCTACCACTTGTCCCTGCTACAGGTAGGGTACGGTTCAGTAATTTGTCAACCCCTTTCTAGCACACACCGTACAGAGGGGCCGGGATGAGGGTACCACGGCCATGGATTAAAGCCAGTCATCCGGTCAGGGGGCATGGGTGTTTCGGTTGTAGCCGAGGGGGTAGCTCCCCCAGTTTTGCGCGCGGTATAAATTTTGTGATCCCATGCTAATCGAGGTTGTAGCCTCCCCACTTAGAGGTTTGCTTAACGGGTGTCGTGGGTGATTCCAGACACCGGTAAGTTAAGCTGGTGTGTGCAAGTCAGGTGTGTTTTCATTTAAAAGACCGTAAGCGGAATTAGTCCCGATGGACTAAAGGAAATCCGTTACTCGTGGGTAAAGAGTACACCCTCTGCAGAGATTAAAACCTATTCGAATAGCCGTGTCCATGGTTAAGGATTACAGTCTGGGACGGGTCAAGTGTCGGTCTTAGTGTCGGTCTTCGGTGGTGATAACTGTTAAACCAGAACTGGAATACTACTGGTGACTTGTGATAATTATGATTATTATTATTTTTGACTAACCCGTGATATTATTGTTATTATCGAGTATCTCCGGGATGGTTCTACCTCCGGGATATTCACTATGATTGTTTATTTTAAAGCCCTTTATGCGGTGTCGCTCAGACGCCCAACTGTGGCATTTATTTTAAAGCCCTTTATGCGGTGTCGCTCAGACGCCCGACTGTGGCATTTATTTTAAAGCCCTTTATGCGGTGTCGCTCAGACGCCCGACTGTGGCATTTATTTTAAAGCCCTTT